>NC_092243.1:70034469-70079469 GCF_036320965.1 Panulirus ornatus | reverse complement strand
TCCCTCTCAACCATCCCCCCTTCGCCTCCTCCCCCACACTCCTCTTCAATCCCTCCCACGCCTCCCTCCACCCTCGAAGTAAACCCCCCGTAACCACCCACCCACCCACCCCTACATCCATCATAATTCCACATCAGTACACCCACATCATGCCCACTTCAGCATCCACCACGCCCACTTCAGCACCCACCACGCCCACTTCAGCACCCACCACGCCCACTTCAGGACCCACCATGCCCTCTTCGATATCCGTCACGCCCACTCCACCATCTACCACACCGACACACATCCACCACGCCCACTTTAGCATCCACCACGCCCCCCTTGAACAACCACCACGCCCCCTTGAACATCCATCACGCCCCCCTTCATCATCATCCACCACGCCACCCCTCCAGCACCCACCACGCCCACTCCAGCATCCACCACGCCCAACTGCAGCAGAGAACACAGAAGTTGCTCCAATCCGACACACATCTTTTCACCAACACAAAAGAATTCTAAACGAGGAAATCTTAAATCCTCTCTCTCTCTCTCTCTCTCTCTCTCTCTCTCTCTCTCTCTCTCTCTCTCTACCGGCGCGACACGATTTTTAATACAACCACTACGGTCCCTCAACGGGATTAAGGCCCAATCCTCGGTGTTTATCAAAGGGCTTACCATCCGTAGTGGAATACGTCTATACATAGACTTTCACACAGACACGACGATGCGCCTCCCTAGCATTTCTTATCCACTTGGAGGATCTGAACTTTTTAAATGAACCGTTTGGAACACGTTCCACTCTTTCTTTTTCTTTTCTTTTTTTTTAGTTTTCACCAGCGGTCCAGCGCCCCTCGAGGGCATGGCTGGGATTGTGGGAGAATTGGGGTGGGGGGGGAGCGTCGTCCTCGTCCCACTCCCCTTGTCTCCTCCCCCGTCTTTACCTCAACCCATCGTGAGGAAGACAACTCCCCTCCTTCTTCTTCCTCCTCCTCCTCTTCATCCTCCTCCTCCTAAGGACTCTCAAGTCTCCCATCGAAAACCCCTCCTGATGATTCCCTACCTCCCCCCCCTAACTCCTGGTAAATGCTTGGTGAAGCCAACTTCTGTGAGTTAAATGCCTCACGATGCCCACTCCTGTGAGTTAAGTCCCTTTGTGAGTTAAGTGCCTCATGATGCCCACTCCTGTGAGCCAAGTCTCCCAATTTATAAACCCATTTCTGATGAAAACACTTACGAAAGGCACAAATGGTTCATACATGATGTTATGACCCCAAATTCTACAATGATAACCACGGCTTTAAAGCCCTAATTCACACAACATCAAACTACCCTCTCTCTGTCTGTCTGTCTCTCTCTCTCTCTCTCTCTCTCTCTCTCTATATATATATATATATATATATATATATATATATATATATATATATATGTATATATATACATATATATATATATATATATATATATATATATATATATATATATATATATATATATATATATATATATATATATATATATGACAAACGGCCTGTTATACTCACTACACATCAAAACAAAGCTACCTTTCCCTCACATCTCTGTTACACTTTCTCCCTCTCCCTCTCTGCTGCTATTAACACCATCGCCCCGCACCACAAGGATGGATGCAAAGCCAGCAGGTCCCTCCCCAAAAAAATATTACACTATCGACCGAGATCATTAACATGGCACGTCATGATCGAGAGAGAGAGAGAGAGAGAGAGAGAGAGAGAGAGAGAGAGAGAGAGAGAGAGAGTCCTGAGACTCGAGGGGACTGAACTTACAGGACGTGGACGACCTGCACATAACCCAGGACGACGTGGGTTTATGGGCGGACAGCAAGAGGAGGAGATGATCATCCTGCCTCTCTCAGCTTGCTTGGCCACTATGATAAAGACGACGGAGGTGATGAAGAACAACCAAAATGCTTTCGTGATTCACGGAGACTTTGCCAAAAAAAGGCTTTAGATAAACGGAGCGTGTAAACATGTCCAACAAAACACCACCCATTGAAATATGTTAATAAGTTCCGAGATAAGAATCAAAGGTTAACTAGGTGGGCCTCGTTCCTTCAAGAGTATAACAATTTAGACATTCACCATATTGCTAGCGCACCTAATGTGTTAGCTGATTGTTTAGCCCACTCTTAACGTGAGAAAATGCCTCTTCCAGGAATTTTCTCCTTTAAGGAGAGGGGTGTTACGAAGACATGTGTGACATGCTGGGAGTAACAGATAACAAAGGGAGATGGAAACACAACCTTTTTTTAAACTAACAGATGAGAACACGTTAAACCAGGGTAAAAAAAAAATATCTCAGTCCCTCTGGGTACTATACTAGCACCCCTCCTGTTCCTCATTATTTCATCTGACACCGACACAAACACGAGCCCCAGTTTCATCCCATCCTTTGCAGATTATATAAAGAGTATGAAAATCCCGTAGTACAAAATAAAAATCTTAAAACTGACATAAACATGATGTTCCACTGGGCCATCTAGAACATGCTTTTCAATGAGGATTAAGTTCCATTGCCTTCGGTTTGTAGGGAGCGTTAATGGGATTAAGAGCAGTGGAGAACACGAGACGGATTCAAAACATCATTGTATCACGAGTGAACTGTGCGAAAGACCTCGCAGTAATGATGTCTAACGACCTTACCTTCAGCAAACAAAATGATGCAACAGTTGCCTCCTCCAGAAAGACGATAGGATGGATCTTGCGGACCTTCAAGATAAGATATGATAAGGAATTATTACTCTTCCGAACAGAACACACTGCAGAGTACTAACCTCACCAATCAGGGAGGACAAAAGTGTACGGTTAGAAAGAGTACAAATACCTTTAACGACCAGTAGTGCGTGAAGCAGTTAAGAAAGTGTAATACTGGGAACGACTGAAATCAATGAAGCAGTTCTATGTGCCATGCACGCGGGAGACCACGAGGTTTAATGAACACTCACTCGCCTTGGAAACCTCAAAGGGCATGATCATCCCCAAACACACAATTAAGGGATAATTCCCGATGACCACAACAGCCACAGGAGACTGTACGATCCAAAGGTGTGATAATCACGTAGAGAAAACACTTGGAACACCCCGGGGTCAGAGATGATTCGACACACTGTCTGCAGCCATCATCAAGGTGGAGGAACTTGAAAAAGGCCCCTGGATGTGTATTTACAAAAATGCACCTGACCAGTCGAGCTATGATGTTTGAGGTGGGAGAGGAGTAAGCAAGCCACGTCCTCAACCAGCAGCTTGGTCGACCAACGACCCGACTCAGCGCTTCGACTCTGCCTAAGGAAAAGGAGGAGGAGGAGGAGGAGAGGATTCGACCAACGACCCGACTCAGCGCTTCGACTCTGCCTGAGGAAAAGGAGGAGGAGGGTGAGGAGGGGATTCGACCAACGACCCGACTCGGTGCTTCGACTCTGCCTGAGGAAAAGGAGGAGGAGGAGGAGGAGGGGATTAGAAGACCTTGCGGGAGGACGACCCATCCTTACGAAGTCAACTTGTCATCTTGACACTACACACACGACACCGCTGGCCTTTAAAGGGTTCGCTCAAAAACATCCTCGACTGTGTCACTGGTTGAAAAATATGTTTAGTTGTGTCGAAGAGGAAATATGAAATGAAACAACTAGAAGACCAATAGATATGAATGACCAAAAGGCACTGTTCTAAGCCTTCTGCAGGAGATATGTGACTCACTAATGTACACACACACACACACACACACACACACACACACAACACACACATACATACACACACACAATATATGAATCACTAATGTAAACACACACACACACACACACACACACTGTATAATGAAAAGGCATATATGAATAGGTAATATATATATATATATATATATATATATATATATATATATATATATATATATATATATATATATGTGATATATGATTTACCAGCTAGTCGTATTCATTAAGAAAATACTTTGGGAAATTCATAGAGGGATAAAGTGGAAGTAACATCCGGGAATAAATGCATTCACGTGTGTGTGTGTGTGTGTGTGTGTGTGTGTGTGTGTGTGTGTGTGTGTGTGTGTGTGTGTGTGTGTGTGATTTATATTCATATTTTGAGCTTTATTATATATACATGATACTGACCTTTGACCTGACCCATTGGGGTGGGTGAATATGAGGATACAGTGCAGATAAAAGTGTTGTGAAGGTGACGAGCAAGTGAGAGGAATGATGAATGACCATGACCCATGATGTGAAGATGACAGATGACGTGACCCATACAGGTAGATAACGAGTGATGACGTGACCCGTACAGGTAGATAACGAGTGATGGCTTATCTCTAAACCACTAAGACTTCTCACAGTGTACAGACCAGCCATCACCAGCTGACCGACCAACCATGCCCATGTTGACACTCTGTATATACACACACACACCCAGACACACACACACACACACATCTCCGCCTCCTGACCCTCCCAGACCACGCCCAGGTCTCGCGTACGTATACTTCGCCTTCATCTGTCTCTGGCCAGTAGTCTCCCCAAGTCTCTCTCTCTCTCTCTCTCTCTCTCTCTCTCTCTCTCTCTCTCTCTCTCTCTCTCTCTCTCTCTCTGAGTTTTCCCATCTTTCTGCTAACTTCCCTAACGAGATTCTCCCTCGCCATTTTTTTCTTTTCTCATGTGGTTTATGTTTAGTTATCATCAAAGTAGTCTATGTAGTTATCATCAAAGTAGTCTATGTAGTTATCATCAAAGTAGTCTATGTAGTTATCATCAAAGTAGTCTCTGTAGTTATTATCATTAGTCTACGTAGTTATCATTAACGTAGTCTATGTAATTATCATCAAAGAAGTCTACTTAACGGGAGAGAGAGAGAGAGAGAGAGAGAGAGAGAGAGAGAGAGAGAGAGAGAGAGAGAGAGAGTGTGGAGTCTGTGGAGACGCGTAGCAAGTCTCCTCTCCTTTTAAAAAGGGCGTTTAAATATCTAAGTTCCGCTCAAAACTTTTCTGTTAAAGTTGTGTGTGCGTTTTTTCCCCCCCTTCACAAAGTAGCCTGTAAGAAAGGCAGTTTAATCAAAACTTTAGTAAAGGTATTTCTCCCAAGCCGGCCTTTTGATGCTGGTACTCACACCAGACACTAACATTACTTGTGTGGTGGATGGGGGTGTCAGGTGATTGTGTGGTGGATGGTGGTGGATGGTGGATATGTGGTGGATAGTCGTGTCAGGCGCATGGTGGGGTTAAGTGGATGTGTGGTGGATAGTGGTGTGAAGTGGAGGGGTGGTGAATGATGGTGTCAGGTGGATATGAGGTGGATGGTGGTAAGTGGATGTGTGGTGGATGGTGGTAAGTGGATGTGTGGTGGATGGGTGTCAGGTGGATGTGTGGTGGATAGTGGTCTCAAGTGGATGTGTGGTGGATAGGGGTGTCAGGTGGACGTGTGGTGGACAATGGTGTCAGGTGGACGTGTGGTGGACAATGGTGTCAGGTGGTGGTATAGTGGATAAACGTGTCAGATGCGTCCATAACACTGGTGTCGAGCGGTGTGGCGGATCGTGTCACCCAGGCTGTGGCAGATCTGAAGAAACACTTGTAATGATGACAAATGAAAAAACATGTTTGTGTTTCCTGACAACACAGAAAAGCATATCTGGTGGTCTGCTGTGGTGTGTGTGTGAAGCGGGAATGGCAAAGTCTGGCGGTCTCTCTCTCTCTCTCTCTCTCTCTCTCTCTCTCTCTCTCTCTCTCTCTCTCTCTCATTCATGGTCTTTGAGCACGACGGAGCGGCCTCTGAGAGTACGACGGCACGATCCTCCGAGCACGACGGAGTACGATCTTAGCCAGGAATGATGATGTCCTCCCTTCGAGGGGGTCAGGTCAAAGGCTAATGCCGTGCCTAATACACACAGAGAGAGAGAGAGAGAGAGAGAGAGAGAGAGAGAGAGAGAGAGAGAGAGAGAGAGAGAGAGTGAATTACCTTTCGGGCCTGATGGAGGGAGAGGATGCGCCACACATGTATGCGTGGTGTGGTGTGGTGTGGGTCGACGGCAGATGAAGTGGCCGGATCAAGTGTGGGGATGTGGCCATTCTGGGAAGCCAGGGATGAATTAAGGAGATCAAGGATGCGGAGAAAGGAAATGTGTTGTGGGTGTAGTACCGAGTTGTGAGATCAACAATCAGTGAACGCCTGTGTGTATGTATATATAAAGTGGCTGAGTGGGGTTGGAAACATAG
Organism: Panulirus ornatus; assembly: GCF_036320965.1. Classification (NCBI taxonomy): domain Eukaryota; kingdom Metazoa; phylum Arthropoda; class Malacostraca; order Decapoda; family Palinuridae; genus Panulirus; species Panulirus ornatus. Next base: position 70,073,235 of record NC_092243.1, on the reverse strand, counting down.
CAGCGGTAATGGCAAGGTAATGCACCAACCAGCTGGAGGGGAGCGAATACATACCTGATGACGAAGCAGACGTGATTATTTATTTATAAATACAACTTGATCTACAATAAACCTGTAGCGTGTGTGTGTGTGTATATGTGTGTACTTACAACACCTTTAAGAAAACGGTAAACACACAAGGTTAAGTAAGATGCGGAACCAACACAGACCGCTCTCCCTGTAACACACACACACACACACACACACACACGTACACACACACACACACACACACACACACACACACACACACACACACACACACACACACACACATTAATCGTAGCCACACAGCCTCTGCAAGACCTCCTGGTCGTACCTGATGTGGCCAACTGACACAACATGGTCCTCTACATATACCTCTCCCCTTGGCACGGTCGTCCTCACACGGGGGGGGTACGTGGCCCTTCCCATCCGACGACAGACGGTCGTAAGGCGTTGCTTCGGGGCGCATCGAACGACCACCAGATCCTTTGAAACATGGTCCTCGACTGCGTGTGATCCTCGACTGCGTGAAGGAACTCGCCTCCGACCCCTCCTCAGCGGCTCTGATGCAAGGTCCAACACAGGGAGACATGGAGGAGGAGGGAGGTAGTTATGCTGACGACACGGGTGTTACGACGACCCGACCAGCTCGTCACATGACGGCCGTAACACCTCCTTCCACGGTCCGTCCGGTCCTCAGTGATGGTGTGGACTAACCATCCTCAAGTGATTAGACTACAGTTACTCACTAACGATTGGGCTGACTGGAAACACCCCCCTTTCCAACATCGTGTAACGCTGGAAGTGAATAACGTGAAGAACAACAGTGTGGTGTCTAGTAACTCAGCGTTGTAACAAGGCTGTTGTGTGTAGGGAAAATCAACGTGAGAGAACGTATCAGAGAAATGTCAACACAGACCATGTACGTGAAGACACATTAACAGCGCTGCCACCTACTGTATCCTGGATATCAAGTACCTCAGCACCTACTGTGTCGTACACCTATAACCTTACCTCAATAGTCACACATCAAACACAACTTCAAGTTGTTATAAAATGACTGTACGAGGGTTAATCCTCACGGCCATTCTATGCCGGGTACAACTGTAAGTCATATTAAACCATATTAAGAGAACTGCCACACACACACACACACACACACCACCACCACCATCAAACAGTTCCCGACCCCTAATCACTGTATCACTGTTATGGGGACCAGGAAAAATAAACGACCCATTCCTGTCTCTGTCCCCCTTCCCCCCATCCCCCCTTCGCTAGTTAACAAACGACCCAGCCACGACCAGAGAGAGAGAGAGAGAGAGAGAGAGAGAGAGAGAGAGAGAGAGAGAGAGAGAGAGAGAGACCCCCCGAGAGACCTCAGAGGTGATAAACACAAACACTACCAGAATCTATAAAGTAACTTTTGGGTTTAGCGGTTCCTTATATGAGAGTGGAGGCGTCAGCTGTGCGTGCCGTTCATAACAGAGGAGCAGGTTTTCCTTGCCACCAAAAATGTTTCGTCTGAGGGAACTGGGCGAGAGAACAACACAAGAGTGTGAACTGGTGAGGATCCTACCATAGTCTTAAAACATACGCGATTCTACCGAGCCTCACACGTCCCTCGTCTGTTTTTCGACCACTGTGTTGTGTTACTTGCCATCCGAATTCAGAGCCTAGTGTTTTCTTTCTTTTTATCTGATGTTGGAGGCTACAGTCATGGACCAAAGTCCACATCAAGGCCAGGCTTTAAGTGAAAAAGAAGAGATAAGGGAAAGTACTTACGAATTCTGGGGGAAGTGAAAAACGTATCGTTTAGAAATGTGCCAGGTCACAGTTATAGGGAAAGACATTACAGGGGAGGAAGTTCCAAAAGCTTCGAGGTGTAGGGAAAGAAACAGTTATCAAAACGGCCCACTCTTGACGGCCGCAAGGTAATCACGTGCCTCGTATAGACAGACTTTTTGACATGGTTCTTTTGAATTTCCTCTCATACTTGGTTCAACCACCATGACCATATTGATTATTATCATCACAATCCTTGGGCCCTTTCTACCGGGCCCTTACAGCTTCAAGGCTGCGCTACGCTCAGCAGCAGGAATAGGATAGACTCTTTTCGAGAGAGTTATTCTGATAAAACGTCCAAACAGACCCGTCCTTCAGCAAATGGCAGACATCCACTAAATTACAAATAATGTTTTAATAAAATCTGTATTAATGCGCGATGGTTTCCACGAGTTATCTTTACCTCCGATGTTACAAGACCAGGAACTCCTTGTAGTATCAAGTATTATAACTGACAGGTACTATACCATTACACGAGACTATGGTGAGTACCACAACACCAGAACCAGACATCGTGGTATTGTACACATACATTCATAAGGCAGACTCAACATCACAGAACTTGGCCCAATCGTAAAGCCGTGTTTTCCATTCCCTTAAAATTCAGATCATTTCCTTTCTCATTTCTCTCCCTCTCATTTCACCCCAACGTCACACTTCAACCAAGGCCTACTAGACTGTAACCACAAGCCACCAAAATATATATATATATATAAAACACAAAACGAAGAAACAGCTCCGTCAAGATTATGTGCCGTGTGCCACATCCCCCACACGCCGTAACAGAGCGTTGTTCCCCTTTATCACCAACACTAAACCTCGACGTCTCGGGTTTTATGCAAACTCTTCATAATTCAGTGACACTGTACTTGAGCACGTCCTACCAGTGTGACCAGGCTCTACCACCCTTGTAAACCTCATTAATGTAACTAACTGATTCAAATGATTTGTTCTGTCTCACTCAGAGAGAAGGAGGCAATGTCTTGGCTGTTCTTATATATATATATATATATATATATATATATATATATATATATATATATATATATATATATATATATATATAGTTTTTTCCAACAATCAGCACTTTAACCCTGGTTTAATGATGATGCGTTTGACGTTAACTTCACTTTACAGAAGAAAGGTCTTTGACCTCATACCCATAAGGGTCAGGCCAAGGTTCAATGGTTTTTTTTTTTTTTTTTGAGGGCATAGTGAAGATGCGTCTAACGCGGGTGTGTCAACCAAAGGTCAAGTGAACTTTTCAAGGGTGGAGCAAAAAGATGTGTTTGTCGAATGCTGAACTGCTGTGACCTTCTGGGTTAAGCTCAGGAGGCCAATGGAGTCCATGTGTAAAGATGTGGTGTAGCGAAGATGTGGGTGCAGCGAGGCTGGCCATGACCTGATCCATAACATGAGCTAGGTCAACTGGAAGGTGGGGGGGGAGGGGGTGTCAAAGCTGTTGAGAGTGTAGGAAGGACAATTTTACGGAGGGTGAAGGGAAGCAGCTTCGGTCGAGAGGGGTTATAAGCAGCAAAGATGCATTTATCGATGGCGAAGTGAATGTAGATTCACTGAGGGTGTAGTGAAGATGGGTCAAGTGGTGTCTACCTCAGCAGCGACCTTAGCAGACAGAGAGAGAGACAGTACAGAGCGGGACGTTCTCCACTACTTTAGCTGAAGTCTGTTCCATCACATCCTCCTAAAATTTGTTCACCTTCACATCTAAGGTTACTCGAGGCCCTCATCTCACCTGGGTGCATGACCTGCCTCATATTTACCCACATCTGTGTCGCTGTATACATTCCACAGTCCGTCGAGAGGAGGAGGAGGAGGAGGAGGGGGGCCTGGATAGTCTCGCCAAGAAAAGCATGTGGGGGCCTGGCAAGCAGTGATTAAACCAGCTGTTCTACCATTTATCCCCTCGGCGCCGAAGGTGGCCTTGAACGGCGACGAAGGTATCGCTGTTCACCTCTGTGTGTGTGTGTGTGTGTGTGTGTGTGTGTGTGTGTGTGTGTGTGTGTGTGTGTGTGTACAGTAACCACAAGAGCGTATCCTGGTTGCATGCGTGCTGGTCCACGCAACACATTCAGTACCCCTCCTCCCACGTGCAAACCACCAGCCCACACCATCATGCCACCGCCATCTACTACCACCTACAACCCCCACAACCTTCACCATCGCCTAACCCTCTCTCTCACTCTCCAACATCAAATAACCCCCCCTCCCTCCAGCCTCCTCTCCTCTTCTGGTTCCACCCATACTCCAGCCTCCCCCCATCTTCCACGTCCCAACCCCACCCCAGCCTTCCATTCCCTCACGTCCCACCCCTTACCCAACCTACCCTACCCTCCCCCTAACATCAAATCCCCGCCCCAGCCTCCCCCATCGCCTCAGGTAAAGAAAACATAATTATGTATAAAGTCAACACTCAAGCCTCTGGGATCTGTACAGGTAAACACCGGCCGCTATTCAGGGACGTCCCTCTATCCCAGACTTCGGGGAGCATCCACGGGGGGGCCCGCTAAGAGGGAGATGGGACCCTGAAAGTGTATACTGGGGCCCCTCCCGTTGGGGACCCCAAGAGTGTATATAGGAGAAGATGGGGCGGCGCCTTCCCAACAACCCAGCAGGGTTTGAAGTTCGCAGGAGCTGAAGATATTCAGGAGGTTTGAGTCAACACCGTCGATTAACAGATTAAGTTGATGAAAGGAGTAAGAAACCCGGCTGGAGTCATCACCCCCCCACGCTTGCTTGCCTTAAGATGTGCCACACGTAAGGGCGGCGCACGACCGTGCCACACGGTCTGTCCAGGTTATGGTGGGGGAGGAGAGGGCAAGAGGGAGGGGACAGAGAGAGAGAGAGAGAGAGAGAGAGAGAGAGAGAGAGAGAGAGGCTTCAAGAAGAAGGAAGGGGGAAGGGCACGAGGGGGGGGGGGAAAGTAGATGGAGAAGCATCACTCAAGAGGGAAAGCAAGAAGGCGTTTAAATAAGGGAAATGGGGACCGGTGAGGGAGTGTGGAGGGAGTGTGGGAAGCAAAGATAAGAAGAGAAGACCAAGTGAAGCATAAAGGGAACTGGGCAGGAAGGAGGAACACGGAGGCGAGGGGAGGGGCTCGACACTCCTGTAGGGGAACTTCCTTGAAGTACCTGCCACAACCCCTTCTTGCTGACTCCCCTGGCTCATGACCCCATCCACACCCCTTGTGTGTGTGTGTGTGTGCGGCCCACGTCAGTTAGTCAGTCAGTCACTAGTCAGTTGGTGGTGCTGGTGCTGCTGTTATAGGTGGTGATGGTGGCGGGACGAGAGAGGCGAACCCTTAACAACCCGTTTAAGGGCAAGGCAGCCTCAAGCGGTGGTGGGTGGTGGTACGAAGGAGGGTGTGGGAGGACAAGGAGTTGTCCTCGATTGTGTACACGACAATGACTCAACCCCAGTAGTAAACCTGTCTGTCTGCCTCTCTCTCTCTCTCTCTCTCTCTCTCTCTCTCTCTCTCTCTCTCTCCCTCTCAGCCTTCGACTGGCCTACCAGCCCGCCTCCTCTGGGATCGGATTGGATTACAACATTTACACTTACAAGCCAAGCACTGAATCATGTAAGGCTATTTAGTGATCTTAGTACAGCATAAGAATATTCTATCTCAGACATTCATTTCAACTCAGACAAATGACAGACCAAAGAAGGGAAGGACGAAAAGTAATGGAGAGTTAATATAACCTACGTGTGTTGGTGTGTGTGTGTGAGAGTTCAAGCTTAACCTTTGCAGCAAGGTGAAACCCACGTACGTACCAGGGAAAGGTAAATCCATCCCCCTCTGCCATAGCTCAAGCCATCACTGCTCTACATGCAAACCCCACCACCGCGCTAAGGTCCATGTGGATCGTGTGGGGGGGCACCTCCCCTTGGGGGGCCCCCAGACGCCCTCGACCAAACAAGAAGAACTGGCCGTCAAAAAAAAACAAAAAAACAACGGCTTCGTGCCGAGCCTAACAGCGAGAAAACAAACAAACAAACACAGCCGATGGCACAATCGGCTTTTGCCTCAGGATGATTAAAAAACTCACACTTCATACTTCATGGCCATGTCGACAGACAAACACCGAAATACCTTCATACTTCGCAGCCATGTTGACAAAACAAACACCGAAATACCTTCATATTCATAGCCATATCAAAAGACAAACACCGAAATACCTTAATACTCCATAGCCATGTTGACAAGACAAACACTGAAATACCACCGGACCAGGAAGTCATGTCACCAATCTGTCGAACACGCCAGACTTCGGAGCCTCAGTCCTGACCTTTCCATACACCACCGACGGGGTGCTCCAAGCCGCCACACAGGCCTGACCCGTTGTGTAATCGCCCACAAACACGTGCCTCCTGATGGCGCGACGGACGGGAGCTAACTTGGGGCGCAGTCATGAGCACCACGGATTAAAACGACACCCACACCACCTCCTCCTCCTCCTCCTCCTCTCACAATAACCCCTGACATGAAACTCAGGAGCCACGCCAAGGGGCAGGCGAGTGTCAACTTACCGTCATGAGTCTCCATGATCGTCTATGGGACATGTCAAAAGCCTTTACTACCATCAAGGAGGCGTGGACGGACCAGTCCCTTGTACACACACCATCCTTAGTCCTGTGCGTGGTTTACTAGGGGCATGGGGCTCTTCCCTCCCCCAACACGATGGTGTAAACCATAACATACCTTGAGGCCCAGACAGCCTCCTCCAAGGATGTCCACTGCTGGAAGACGAATGGCAGTTACTGCTGGTGGCAAGTGTTAAGTGGTCCTCAATGACCTCTCTCTCTCTCTCTCTCTCTCTCTCTCTCACTCTCTCTCTCTCTCTCTCTCTCTCTCTCTCTCTCTCTCTCTCTCACGTATCTGCTGATCCTCCGCCCTGAACTCTTAGCGATATATGAGGGGGCAAATCTCAAGACGTTCTCAAAAAAAGGCTTTTGTTAACTTCCGTATCTCTGACCACCTGCGCGCCGATGGGCTGTCAAGAAAAAATAAAGAAAAAAAAACCTTTTTCAGTTTTTCAGCCTCATGACCTTGACTGAAGTCCAGACGTTGATACACAAGCCATAAACACATTCTCTTGGGCCTCTCACAACCTTAACTGGTTACCACACACACTTGCTAAGTCAAGTCATAAAGAGAAGTACTCCTCATTTTTTTTTTTTATCTTTTTTCTTCACTTTTTCCTTTGTCAAGAGATGTAGACAGATGGGGGGGGGGGGGGTAGTGGGGTCCAAACTACCCGTTTACTTCTCTTGCCGTGTGACCTTGTGGTGGATAAAAGTGGGAAATATGGTGTCGCGCCACAGTGCGCCACAATGAGAGACTGAGACTTGTCTCTTGGGACACAAGGACAAATAAGATGGTCTCGCTTACGAACCACCTGTGATGACTTATGACACAGGGGAGAAGGAGGAGGAGGAGGGTATTACACTGCTCTCCCTTACGTACCACCTGCGATGACTTATGACACAAGGGAGGAGGAGGAGGAGGGTATTACACTGCTCTCCCTTACGAACCATCTGTGATGACTTATGATACAAAGGACGAGGAGGAGGAGGGTATTACACTGCTCTCCCTTACGAACCATCTGTGATGACTTATGACACAGGGGAGGAGGAGGAGGAAGAGGGTATTACACTGCTCTCCCTTACGTACCAACTGTGTTGAGATGTTGAACACCGATGAAAAGAAAAGAGAAATGATTTAAACACTTGAGGACGAACGTATCTATAAAGTATTTACACCCACGAGCTGGACGAAGTCCGGCTGAAGCAGATGAATTATATATCATTGTAAAACTGGCGAAATTTTAGGCAGTTTTTCTTTTTTTTTTTTCTTTTTTTGGTATTTTCGATCAAGTGAAAATTGGTCAAGTACAGCCTTTTTATTTTATTTTCTTTTTTCTAATCTGGTGGAGAGAGATCTCAGGTAGGAGGAGGAGGTGGTGGGAGAGGAGTGAGTGAGTGAGTGAGTGAGTGGGGGTGTTGTAGGGTCACCTCACTAAAAGGAGGAGCAGCAGCTCTTAACTGCCTGCTACTGAATGACCCGTGGTGACCTTTTGACCTTTGGGGTTAATGCCATGAGCAGGGCGGGGGGGGGGGGGGGGCCTCCTCCTCACCGTGGCAGAGGCTGACATACACACACCATCACACCACTGGCCTCCCCCCCACCCCCCCACCACACCCTCCCCCTCCTCCTCTAAAGTGACCGTCCATCACACATAACGAGGAACCCCATAGTGGTTGGAGGGGTGGGGGGGGGAGAAGGGGGAGGGGGTGTACACACACACACACACACACACAACACATATATATATATATATATATATATATATATATATATATATATATATATATATATATATCTTTTTTTTTTTTCAAACTATTCGCCATTTCCCGCTTTAGCAAGGTAGTGTTAAGAACAGAGGACTGGGCCTTGGAGGGAATATCCTCACCTGGCCCCCTTCTCTGTTCCTTGTTTTGGAAAATTAAAAAAAAAAAAAACGAGAGGGGAAGATTTCCAGCCCCCCGCTCCCTCCCCTTTTAGTCGCCTTCTACGACACGCAGGGAATACGTGGGAAGTATTCTTTCTCCCCTATCCCCAGGGATATATATATATATATATATATATATATATATATATATAGAGAGAGAGAGAGAGAGAGAGAGAGAGAGAGAGAGAGAGAGAGAGAGAGAGAGAGAGAGAGAGAGAGTGTGTTTGTGTGTGCGTGTGTTTGTGTTTGTGTGGTGAGGTCAGGGGGGGGGGGGGGGCGAGGTCAGGTCAGCAAGACGTGTTGTGCTCTAGGGTACACACACATGCTGTGTTGCTGTGGGGGTACAACCCAGCCGCTGTGTCGATGTGGGGGTACCCCCAACTGCTGTGTCGCTGTGGGGGTACACCCAACTGGTGTGTCGATGTGGGGGTACACCAAACTGCTGTGTTGCTGTGGGGGTACACCCAACTGCTGTGTTGCTGCGGGGGGCACACCCAACTGCTGTGTTGCTGTGGGGGTACACCCAACTGCTGTGTCGCTGCCCCACCTCACTCAGGACCCCCAGGAGCCTGAACCAGTGTGTGTGTGTGTGTGTGTGTGTGTGTGTGTGTGTGATGTCGTCCCCCCCCCCCCCCCAATCATCGTGCGCCTGGCCACACATGGCCCCACTGGTGTGTTGCTATGATACCTCATGTGACACACAACAGCATTAATCACTCGCTCGCTCGCTCGCTGGCAGGCACGGGGACTCATCCCCTTACCGCGCCCGGCCATAAACTAGTCTCGCTCGTGAATTCGAATCCGGCATTACGAGCCGTTCACTCCTAGACGGCCAAACAAGGCACCCCCAACGCCCCTCACCCACTCCCTTTTTTACAACTGAAACCACCGCTTACATAGACCATCTCCTCCCATATCTTCCATCATCATACACCTTGAACGGACGTGTATAATATGTTCCAAACAGAAGAGTCTTAGACCATTACCAGTCGCACATTACCCACAGTTCCTGATCTCCTTCACATCCCTACCTCCCCACATACGAAATTCGCTGCAAGGTTCGCCAGTCGTGGGTGTGTGTGTGTGTGTGTGTGTGTGTGTGTGTGTGTGTGTGTGTGTGTGTGTGTGTGTGTGTGTCTTATCTTCTGGCGGCCGCCTGCACTGTGTACTACACCTGCCTGGGTATCCTACGACCAGACATACGCTCCATCCAATATAGTTCAGCCAGTCACCCAGGCCAGCCAGGGTACCTCCAACCTTCTCTCAGCACAACACAAGTCATCCCCGACCGTCTACGTCAAATAACGAGCGGTTTAGGAGGAGGAGGAGGAGGAGGAGGAGGAGGAGGAGGAGGAGCCATCAACCAGGGGAAGCAGTCTTGGGGAGGCTGAACCACTGAACATGGTAAACCCCAGTGGCACAACGGGGTCAACCCCTAGGAAGCAGTCATGAGGGAGCAAGACCCATTATTAACCAGGAGAAGCGGTCGTGGCTTGAAAGGACCAGAACCATTAACCAGGAGGTTACAGTTATGGTGGTACACAGGATGGGATAGGGCACATCGGAGGGTGACCAGGTTAATTCCAACTCAAACAATGCTTATATATATATATATATATATATATATATATATATATATATATATATATATATATATATATATATATATATATATATAAGACAGTCGACTGAACGACTGGAAATCATTTCGCTTAGAATGAGAGAAGGTTAAGAGGTGATCTATCGCAGGTACTTCAAAAAATCATCAAAGGCTTTGGTTCATCTCCATCTGACAAACCACCACACGATAGATTCGTTTGATTTCACTCGTGGCAATGGACGCAAACTCGTAGGGCAAACGTTTCACTTCGGATGAGGCGAAGTTATCTGTCTTCTCAATGGGACTCTCTAACCTATGGAATGATTTACCAATCACCGGGGGGATGAAGGTGGTATATCATCATGAAGACGTTTAGGCAAATACTTGACGAATGATTCGCCTCCAAGTCCACAACTGACATTACCAGCGCGTCCTTAGTTCCGTGAAACGCTTGTGGTTGTCCCTCTGTGTATCATCTGTATGTCTTCGCTTCTCCTACCGCACGAAACCACGAGCCTCGAAAGAAAGGAACTCCAGGACGAATTGCTCTGTAACTGTTTTCCTTTTCCAAAGGCCTGTAGCCTCATTTCCCAACGACACTAGACAAATGTCCTGCATAATCGACCTGCCAGCGACCTTAACAATTAATCCAGCGACCCAACCCTGAGAGGGATCCTCGTGTGACCTTATGTGACCCCCCCGAATAACAATCACTCAGGTACCTGAACAGGTCAACAATGGCTTTCAACTTCACAATAGCATGTCCATCCGCATCCTAGCCTCCCCACCAGTCAACGTCCATCCTTGAATCCCGCCGCTGACTTTGAAGAGCACGCCCGCACAATTAACGCTGTGGGCGTGGCCGACCCGACTGGTCCATAAATACCCGTGTAGCAACCATCACCATCAGTCATGCAAAATCCCTGGCTCTCAGACACCGAGGCGCCACCACCTCCACCTGAAGAGAGAGGTTTACCCGGTGATTCTTGGCTTATCTCCCCCGACGGGAGACCATGGGGAGCTTCGTCATCGTCAGTAGCGACCCTATGCCCCCCATACGTGTTTCTGACTCCTTCCTCTGTAGACATGGGCACCTGTGGGGGACCCCTGCCGTCGCCCGCCTCGTCCTAGCCACACTCTACCTTCCTCCTCCACCACAACTCGACCACAGCAACAGCTTATCTTCTTGTAGTAGACTGCGGAACTTCGACTACGTCTTTTCCTTCCAGACTTCGGAACCTCACCGACAGGACTGACGTACGGGACCTCGTCAACACCCTCTCACTCCTCCTACTACGAGACTTCCCGAGTCCTAGCCTACGCCAAATCCCTCCAGCGAAAAACACCGTGAGAGGAGGCGACGACTACACCTGTACTACACCTGTAACTACACCTGTACAACACCTGTACCGTGGGGGCCCTCTCCTTCCTCACACCTGCATCAGCACCACGAGACTCCTACTGCCTTTGCCCTACCTCAAATCACCTTCCTTACCTAATCCTGCGGAAGCAGGACTTAAAACCCTGAACTATACATCACGTCTGTGTCTATCTAAGACGGCATTCTGTGCTCCCCGTCTTTCTGTGCTCCGTTTTATCCACCACTGCCTAAGAGAGAAGTTGAAGCACTTGAAGTAGGGGAGGGAAAGAACCCTCACTCTGGACAAACACCACAAAACTGAGGTAATCATTCACGGCAAAGTGTGAGGCCGTGAGGGTGTATTTACTACCTGCAGCCAATGAGGAACACAAGGGGTCGAGAAAGGGTCGGGGTAGGGGTCTGTCTGTATGTCTGTGGCAACACTGAAGCTGAATCCAACTAGTAACACAAGGGGTCGAGAAGGGGTCGTGGTAGGGGTCTGTCTGTCTGTCTGTGGCAACAGTGAAGCTGGATCCAGGAGCGACCACCACAACAAACACACTAGCGACACCTGGGGGTGGGTCTGTCTGTGGCAGGTGCCTTGAATACGAGTGTAAACGCCGCTCGCTTGTGCGATGACGCCGTAGTTTGACGAAGGCCATTCAAGGAGGAGCACATCCAAGGGGGCGCACACCTGCTCCAGGACCAGGGTCATGGAACTCACTTTTCCATAAAGGAAAGAGGAAGATGTAGAATAAGAGAACGGGCATTAAATAGCCCCAGGAGGGAGAGATACAACTAATGCTTACGACTAAGAGTGAAAAACTCACAAGGAGGGTAATACATGGTGGTGGGGAGAATATATATATATATATATATATATATATATATATATATATATATATATATATATATATATATATATAACATATGTATCGACCAATATCATTACAACTGTTGTATATCCGGGAGGTAAGACGCCTGACTTCACAAACTCGCACAACAGATCCCTCGACCCCCAAAAGGGAGGGAGGCGAGGTGGATGACGAGTTGAGCGCCCCCCACCCCATTGTGAGGGGTCACGCCTTCCTCATCCATCCCTCTGCCCCTCACCCGCCTCAAGCCTCCCACACCTGCCGACACCACACCACCCCCTTACCCCCCAAACACAATTCATCTATGGGTTGCCAAGAGACAAGGGCAGAGGGAGGAGGAGGAGGAGGGAGAGGAAGAAGAGAGGAGGAGGAAGGGGGTGGTCTCGGGCGGGCAGAGAACATCGGCAGGGCCAGGTGAGGCCGCGCCAGCACCCCTCCCCCGTCATTCATTATGGAGAGGGGGTAAGATATTGCCTTGGGGGGGGGGGGGGGTACCACTTGAGTCTCGAGGGCCGCGCCGCGCAACCAAATCCAACTTCCCTCCCTCCCCTCTCCTCGCCCCTCCCTCACCTCTCCTCCCCCTTACTAAACACTCACCCCCCTTTCCCTCCCCACACCACTAAACACCCACCCCTTCATAACCCCTCACTCATCACCACTAACCTTGACATTCTAAGCTCAACAGCTCGTTAGGTGCTCTCTCTCTCTCTCTCTCTCTCTCTCTCTCTCTCTCTCTCTCTCTCTCTCTCTCTCGGGGTACGACTCACGCACCAACCCAACTCTCCCCTCCCGGCATGGCTCAGTATACAGCACATCTGTAGGGTGTCTAGGGTGTGTGTGTGTGTGGGTGTGTGTGGGGCTCGTCTTCTACCCATCTCCATCTCCCTCCCTCTCACCCCCTGAGCAATAGTGGAATGAAAAGCCTTCTGCCTTATTAAACTCCCCCCGCTTCAAGCGTCCCTTCCCGTCCGCCATGATGTTGCCTCTCTCTCTCTCTCTCTCTCTCTCTCTCTCTCTCTCTCTCTCTCTCTCTCTCTCTATCTATCTATCTATCTATCTACCTATCTATCTATCTATCTCTCTGATTCCAGCACTTATCATCATCATTCCAGACAGCCTATGTGAGTCATCTATTACCTGGGTGGAGGGATTTATATATAGAACGCTTCCTTAATCTTCTCGGGTTAACGGCAAAGCAAATACATCCACTAAGCTTAAGTTTATCCCTTGCAACAATACAACCTTAACTACTTTCAATATCTTTTTTTTTTCTTTTTCTTTAAATTTCTGTTACGAAAAATACTTTTATTTTCGTTCATAATTCGTAACATTTTGATGCGGTCGACAGTGTATGGGACAAAGTCATCTCCCGATCCAGCTGTGCGCCTGCCAGGGTCAGCTGACTGCTGGTCCAGGCCAGCTGCTGCTGGCTGGAACTGCTGATAATGGGCTTCACATGTGCGGCGGACAGCTGACTGATAAAGGGATCAGCTGCTGCTGCTGCAGGGGTACCTAGCATCCAGCTCCTGCAGGAGGGAGAAGGGGGTGGGTGGCATCCAGCTCCTGCAGGAGGGAGAAGGGGGTGGGTGGCATCCAGCTCCTGCAGGAGGGAGAAGGGGGTGGGTGGCATCCAGCTCCTGCAGGAGGGAGAAGGGGGTGGGTGGCATCCAGCTACTGCAGGAGGGAGACTGGGGGCGGCATCCAGCTACTGCAGGAGGGAGACTGGGGGCAGCTTCCAGCTACTGCTACAGGAGTACCAAGCTTCCAGCTGCTGTTGCAGGGATGGCCAGTTCCCAGCTCCTGCAGGAGGGAGGGTGAAGCTTCCCACAGCAGAGTTGGGGTGTGGGGGTTAGCTGCCTCCAGGGAGATAATCTGGGGGTGAGGGGAGGCGTGCAGCGCCCGGGAGGCTGGCTGGCACAGCTAACAAACCAATTTGGAGCAAAAAGCAATTTCATGACGAACATAGAGAGAGAGGCAGGACCAGCCGGGGTACAGTACGGTACAGTCTCAGGGCTGGTCATGGTCATCATCAGGACCAGCCACGGTACAGTACGGTACAGTCTCAGGGCTGGTCATGGTCATCATCAGGACCAGCTGGGGTACAGTACGGTACAGTACGGTACAGTCTCAGGGCTGGTCATGGTCATCAGCAGGCCCAACCAGGGTAGGGTACAGTCTTCGGCGGCTTTCACTCCCACAGCTCGGGCTAGGCCCAGGCTACAAGTATGGGTCGTTGGTCGACCAAGCTGTTGGAAGCGGCAGCAGCCTGAGCTCATGCCCACACACCATAGCCAGCCCCCCACAACCTGGCTGGTCTGGTACACTTTGTAGGTACTTGTCCAGTGCACTCTTGACCCTCTCCACCGTGCATCCCAGGCTGTTTCTGATGGTATAGATGGCCAGGTGTTGAAGAGTCTTGACCCTATCCACCGTGCATCCCAGGCTGTTTCTGATGGTATAGATGGCCAGGTGTTGAAGAGTCTTGACCCTCTCCACCGTGCATCCCAGGCTGTTTCTGATGGTATAGATGGCCAGGTGTTGAAGAGTCTTGACCCTCTCCACCGTGCATCCCAGGCTGTTTCTGATGGTATAGATGGCCACGTGTTGAAGAGTCTTGGTCCCAGGATGTTTAAGGTGTCCTCTCTCTCTTTTCGTGCATATCGCACCTCTGGATTTCAGAGGTAGTATTATACAAAGTCTTCCACGCCTGGCGTGCCAGTAAGGATGTTATTTCCGAATGTAAGTTGGGAACCATAACTTCTAAGATTTTCCAGATACAAGAGATGATATACCTCTCCCGTCTGCGCTCCAGTGACTATAGCCTCTGACATTTCAGGCGTTTTCAGTAATTTAGTTCTTTTACCACATTAATATGGGTTGTGAGAGATAGCTGGAGACTTTCCACATCATCACTTCGCACGCCTTGTTGGGTCTTAAAAGAATTAACGCCTTGAATTATACCATCTTTGAATTTTTCTTGCCTTGTCTTGAAGGTCCGCAGGATCCACCCTTCCATCCTTCTGCAGGAAGCAACTGTTGTTTTGCTGTGTTAGCTGAAGGCTTAGGTTGTTAAACATTATCACTCCAAGGTTTTTATACATTATCTAACTGGTTTATGATAACGTTTGTGTCTGTCTGGAATTTTTTTCTTCTATTTTGTTATTTTTCATTTATCTTTTACCTGAGGAGTTGAAACTTATCTCCAATGAAAAGCATGTTGTTCTCGGATGCCCAGTTAAGGGCTTCGTTTATGTCTCTTTGTAGCCTTTCGGCATCTTCTCTTGATGTGATTTTCACACTTGTTCTTGTATCATCTGCAAATGATGATATGAAACTGTGGCTCGTGTTTCGTCGATGTCAGAATGAGGGAACAGGACGGGTGCAAGTACAGTACCTTGGGGGAGCTAAGCTCTTGCCTGTGGAGGCACTGGATACGGCATAGCTTACAACTACGTGTTGTGATCTCTTGGTTAAAAAACTTGTACAGTCATCTCCCAATTTTGCCGGCTATTCCCATCTTTCGCCATTAATTTGCTGTGACACTACGGTCACATTTGTCGAATGGTTCAGCCAAGTCTGTGTAAAGCACGCCAGTATTTTCACTGTTTTCCAGAGCTTCAACAATCCTATCATAATGGTCAAGCAACTGAGAGAGAGGCAGGATGATCTCCTCCTCCTCCTCCTCCTCCCCGCCCATAACCCACGTCGTCCTGGGTTATGTAGATCGTCCACGTCCATACATTCAGTCACCTCGCCTCTTAGGACACTCTCTCTCTCTCTCTCTCTCTCTCTCTCTCTCTCTCTCTCTCTCTCTCTCTCTCTCTCTCTCTCTCTCGAAGATCTTAATGACATGCGATATGTTAATGCACACAGTATTTTTGAGATGGCTTTGCCTCCACCTTCTGTGGAGTGGGGCGATGTGGGTTTAGTTACGGACTCGCTCGGGAACGACGCCAGAATCTAGACTTCTTCTTCTTCTTCTTCGTCCTGAGGATATTTTAGTGCAGGTGTTGGAGGTGTCTTAACTGTCTTTATAAGAAGACGGAGTTCCAAGAGGCCCCCGCCCGGGTTGAGTGCGTTGGCCATGCTCTCAATGGCCCTCTCGAAATCATGTGTTGAGGTGGTGGTGATATCTGCTCTCGTGTACACTTGAAGGGATTACAGGTTTATGAAGGAGGAGTCTGTTGGTGCAGTCCCACAGCTGGTCATGACTGATCAGAGGCAGGACCAGCCGAGGTACGGTACAGTGCAGTACAGTCTCAGATCTGGTCATGATTGATCAGAAGCAGGAACAGAAGGGTACGGTACAGTACATAGTACAGTAAAGTACAGTGTAGCTTCAGATATGGTCATGACGATTACAGATAGGATCAGCCGGGGTACAGTACAGTATAATACAGTCTCAGGGCTGGATATGGTCACTAAAGGCAGGATAGGCTGGAATACAGTACAGTACAGTACAATAAAGTACATCAGTCTACAGTCTTCGGGCTGGTTGTGTTGATCAAAGTCAGCACTAGGTGGGGTACAGTACAGTGCAGTGCAGTGAAGCACAGTGAAGTGCAGTACAGTGTAGTGCAGTGCAGTACAGTACAGTATGGTACAGTTTCACGTCTGGTCATGACGATTACAGGCAGGAGCAGACGGGGTACAGTCTTGCTTCGCTTCCTACAAGTAATCATATGACAAACGTACCGTCCATCCTCCACTGAACACCATGTTAAGTTTCAGTGGATCCACTGAAACATCACCACTTGAAAGAATGTATCGTGTCTCCTACCGACGCTCATCTCCACCTTCGTCCCAGTGGACCACTGGATCTTCTTATCTCCCCGCTGAAGAGCATGATAATGACACTGCCTTGGGAAAGGTCATGACCTCCCAGCTTCTCACGATGATGAGATACATGTATTTCATATACATCTCTCGAGACGCCCCGATCCGAGGTACCGTCCCTTACAACAAGAGGTGTGTGTGTGTGTGTGTGTGTGTGTGTGTGTGTGTGTGTGTGTGTGTGTGTAGTGACATCTGCTGCAACAATAATAATAATAATAATAGTAATGACAAATCAACAGGAGCCAAGAGGAATATAAAGATGATGACACGCGGACAAAATCACTGGCCTAATACAAAAGAAGTGGAGAGAGAGAGAGAGAGAGAGAGAGAGAGAGAGAGAGAGAGAGAGAGAGAGAGAGAGAGAGAGAGAGAGAACGGGAAATAAATACAAAGATGGAGATTAATGGATGGGATTAATGGATGGGATCAATGGATGGGGGTGAGGTTCTTCTTGTAGCGGTCTGCACGAGCTGGGGGGGGGATGGGTTCGATGTGGTGGTCGTGGTGTCGAACTCAAGACTCTGGAACGAGGGATCTCTCGGGTGGCAGGAGGTGGGTGGCGGGGGTGGTGCAGTAGCTTCTTCATGAATTGTTCAATGAGGTCCAGGTAACGGCTGGAGAGAGAGAGAGAGAGAGAGAGAGAGAGAGAGAGAGAGAGAGAGAGAGAGAGAGAGAGAGAGAGAGAGATGGGAGACTCAATGTACTACGACACCTCCTCACTCGTGATGCAAGAGGGACCGAGGATGATCTTGCATGCCGTTTTCTGCGCCTTTTGTGCATTACCCGCTGGTGCTGTGGTGGTGGTCGTGGTGGTGGTGAGGGAGGAAGACCAGGCGTGGGGAGGCACAGGCGAGTTTGACAGGAATAATAGCTGTGAAGACGTTCTCAAGTTTGGTCGCGGTGGGGAGGAGTCTAAGCGCCCTTGGATGAAGAAATGTCCGAAGACGATAGCTGGAAGATCTGACGAAGGACTTCCTAAGATGTTCTTCATTCCAGCTTTGCTTGATGATCGTCGTCGTCCACAGCGACACCGAGGGGGTGGAGTGAACACCCAACAGGGCACCGGGGCTTTGTGGAACAGTACAGGGTGGGGGGGGGACGACGCGGTGGTTACAGACACAAGACCCGACGTGCATGAACACAAGTCTTTTGGTGTCGTGGTCAGCGATGGTCTAGTTCTGGGGGCTCCCTTCTTAAGGGCGTCCTGCAGACTGGTTGTAGTTGGTAGAGGACTCGTTCACGCCGACGTCGATGGTTGGAGTCGCCGGCGTACCTCCGCGATTGCAGCTACAGGTCATCGGGCCATCATTAACACCACCGAGGAGGGGGCACAAGGGGAGGAGACCCTTATTCTGTTCTCCTGTAGGAGGCCAGAGGGTGAGGAGGGGCTGGAAGGTGGAGAGGAGATGGGCCATCACCGCCGGCCGCCTCGGAAAGCAACCCAAAAATCTAACGATACTCATCCAAGAAGTCTGCTAGCCATGGAATGCGTATCTCTAACTTAAACGCAGATAAAAACGTGCGTATGTGTAGTGTGTGTGCAACGATATGTAGCGCGCGTATGTACGTATGTGATGTATGTATACACGCGAGAGTGTTTCCAGTTCCAATGGAACAGCTCTTTTTTTTTTTTCTTTTCTTTCCCCCAGTTTCGCTCGGCCAAACCTTCGGTGCTTTTCGCACTGTGAAAAATCTGTGCTCCCGGCCGGCTCTGGTAGCGAGAAATTCCTGGCAGGTGGAGTGTGACCCATGAAAAATTTGCAATGTCAGAGTGGCTCAGTGTCAGACGGGCGTAAATGCTTCAGTACAAGAGAGCCAGAGCGAACACGAGACTTCTGGTCGATACGGGACAATATATATATATATATATATATATATATATATATATATATATATATATATATATATATATATAAATATATATATATATATATATATATATATATATATATATATATATATATATATATATACATATACATATAGCGATCGGGACCTGAACATGCAGGAGGGTGAAAGGCGTGGAAGGAATAGAGTGAATTGGAACGATGTGGTATACCGGGGTCGATGTGCTGTCAATGGATTGAACCAGGGCATGTGAAGCGTCTGGGGTAAACCATGGAAAGTTTTGTTGGGCCAGGATGTGGAAAGGGAGCTGTGGTTTCGGTGCATTATACATGACAGCTAGAGACTGAGTGTGAACGAATGTGGCCTTTGTTGTCTTTTCCTAGCGATACCTCGCGCACATGCGGGGGGAAGGGGTTTTCATTTTATGTGTGGCGGGGTGGCGACGGAAATGAATAAGGGCAGACAGTATGAATTATGTATATGTGTATATATGTACATGTCTGTGTGTATGTATATATATGTGTACATTGAGATGTATAGGTATGTATATTTGCGTGTGTGGGCGTGTGTGTGTGTACATTGTGTATGGGGGTGGGTTGTGCCATTTCTTTCGTCTGTTTCCTTGCACTACCTCGCAAACGCGGGAGACAGCGACAAAGCAAAATAAAAAATAAAATACATATATATATATATATATATATATATATATATATATATATATATATATATATATATATATATATATATTCCTGAGAATCTTCCTCTTTGAGCAGCATTAATGCCTATACACCTACAAAAAAATTCAAATATTTCCAACGACACAAGGCAAGTCGTCCAACATCAAAATCTATTCCTCTTTAAAACAACAAATAACCTGAAAGTGGTATTATTTCAGCAGCTGTTTCTCCTCGTTTCTGTGTGTGTGTGTGTGTGTGTGTGTGTGTGTGTGTGTGTGTGTGTGTGTGTGTGTGTGTTCGGAACACTTCCAGGCACTAAGGAAAGAGAGAAAAGAAAGAAAACAAACAAAGAAAAATCTGACCACAAAATCTGCCATTCATTTTCTTGTCATCAGTTGAATCTACACACGTAAATATCAACTTAACTAGTGACGAGATGTTTGATTCAGACGACTGTCCATCAAACTGTGATCAATAAGAGACTGGTTGACGAGGAGGGAGGGAGGAAGGGAGGGAGGGAGGTGGTCGAGGAGGAGGAGCGAGGGAAGGAGGGAGGGAGGTGTTCGAGGAGTGAGTGAGAGAGGAAGGGTGGGAGGCGATCGAGGGAGGAGTGAGGGAGGTGGTCAAGGATGAGTGAGGGAGGAAGAGAGGGTTGTCGAAGAGGAGTGAGTGAGGGAGGGAGGTGCTCGAGAGCGAGTGAAGGAAGGACTTAGTCGAGGAGGAGGGAGGGAAGAAGGGAGGTGGACGAGGAGTGAGGGATGGAAGGAGGGAGGGTGGGAGGTGGTCGAGGGAGGTGAGGTCTGTTTCTCGTTCTCCTACACCCCAGGCGATGGTCAGCACTGGTCACCTCACCACCTGACGAAACATATGGTCACCAGGTCCTTCATGGACACTAGATTACCTGGAGTTTACCTAGAGTTTACCTGGAGTATACCTGGAGTTTACCTAGAGTTTACCTGGAGTTTACCAGGAGTAGTCTTCTGCAGGGGGTCTTATCACCCCTCATAGCCCGGGGTGCTGGGTCCTCTAGGCTGCTGCTGAGGTTGGGTCGTTGGTCGACGGAGCTGTTGGAAGCTGCAGCCAGCATGACGACCCCCCGCCACAACACAGCCACCACCACAGCCAGACAGCCTGGCTGGCTTCGCTCTCTCTCTCTCACTATCTGTCCATCTCTGATAAAGACGATAAAGACATATGTTTTTACCGTCCAGCGACTCCCGCCACCGTCTATGTCATTACTGTCCTCTGTCCACACCGCAAAGTCTGCTATATATATATATATATATATATACACCGTCCTTTGTCCACTGTGTGCATGTCGCACATCCCATTTTCTCTGTTGTGTTCCCCCTCTCCTCACCCACCATCCTCGTCCACTTGGACCCTGTTCTCAGAGCGCCCCATAATCAGAGATAACGAGTTAACGACATTGTTTCACTAACAACATAACAACTCTGGTGGCACGGGAAGACAAAGGGTGTTCCTCACTCTGTCTCGACCCATTAAACAAGACGGATCGACCCTTAAGCAAGGCGGTTCGACTCTTAAGCAATACGGGGTTCGACCCTTTAAGCAAGACGGTTCGAACCTTAATCAAGCAAGACGGTTCGACCCTCAATCAAGCAAGACGGTTCGACCCTTAAGCAAGACGGTTCGACCCTTAATTAAGCAAGACGGTTCGACCCTTAATTAAGCAAGACGGTTCGACCCTTTCAGCAAAAGAGGTCGACCCTTAAGCACGATGGCATAACCCTTGGGTACGAAAACCCAAGCCTACAAGACTTGACCCTTGACCCAGAGAGCTGGCCATGGCCCTGGCCCTGCCCAAACACTGCCGTCCCCCCTCCCACCCCCCATGGCGGGAGGGGAGGAGGGGGGAGGAAGAAGGGCTATCCCGCCACCTTTATAATGTCCATCCTCCTCTTCCTCTTCCTCCTCCTCTTCTTCAGGAAGACAATCTCTCCCGGTAGCAATTCCAGTGTTCGCTCCTCCTCCCTCCCTCCCTCGCCCCGATGAGTTAAGTCGATAGGTTCTTTTTTCTGTGGGATCGACTCTATATATATATATATATATATATATATATATATATATATATATATATATATATATATATATATTTTTTTTTTTTTTTTCGCTGTCTCCCGCGTTTGCGAGGTAGCGCAAGGAAACAGACGAAAGAAATGGCCCAACCCACCCCCATACACATGTATATACATACGTCCACACACGCAAATATACATACCTACACAGCTATATATATATATATATATATATATATATATATATATATATATATATATATATATATATATATATATACCCCCGTCTCCACCGTCCTTAGTACCCTCCCTCACCTCGTACGTACGTACGTACGCACAATGGCCGAGTGTACGTGTGTAGAGGTTGCCAGAAAGACCACAGCAGTCAGGGTGTACATAAGCACACCCCTTTCCCAAACCACCACTTTCCCCTTTCCAAAACCCTCACCAGACCCCTTTCCAAAACCATCACCAGACCCCTTTCCAAAACCACCACTTTCCCCTTTCCAAACCATCACCAGACCCCTTTCCAAAACCCTCACCAGACCCCTTTCCAAAACCATCACCAGACCCCCTTCCAAAACCATCACCAGACCCCCTTCCAAAACCATCACCAGACCCCCTTCCAAAACCCTCACCAGACCCCCTTCCAAAACCACCACCAGACCCCTTTCCAAAACCATCACCAGACCCCCTTCCAAAACCATCGCCAGACCCCCTTCCAAAACCACCACCAGACCCCCTTCCAAAACCATCACCAGACCCCTTTCCAAAACCCTCACCAGACCCCTTTCTAAAACCATCACCATACCCCTTTCCAAAACCATCACCAGACCCCTTTCCAAAACCATCACCAGACCCCCTCCCAAAACCATCACCAGACCCCTTTCCAAAACCCTCACCAGACCCCTTTCCAAAACCCTCACCAGATCCCTTTCCAAAACCACCACCATACCCCTTTCCAAAACCATCACCAGACCCCCTTCCAAAACCATCACCAGACCCCCTTCCAAAACCCTCACCAGACCCCCTTCCAAAACCACCACCAGACCCCTTTCCAAAACCATCACCAGACCCCCTTCCAAAACCATCACCAGACCCCCTTCCAAAACCACCACCAGACCCCCTTCCAAAACCACCACCAGACCCCCTTCCAAAACCATCGCCAGCTCACCCCTTTCCAAAGCCACCAGCCTCCCTTCCAAAACCACCATCCCCCCCCCTTCCAAAACCACCATCCCCCCCTTCCAAAACCACCATACCCCCCTTCCAAAACCATCATACCCCCCTTCCAAAACCACCATCTCCCCTTCCAAAACCACCATACCCCCCTTCCAAAACCACCATCCCCCCTTCCAAAACCACCATCCCCCCCCCCCTTCCAAAACCATCACCAAGGTTCTGCTATACTACGAATTCCACTGAACAGGAGAGGAGGGGGGGGGGGGGGGTTAGACCGAGGGGTGTGTGTGTGTGTGTGTGTGTGTGTGTGTGTGTGTGTGTGTGTGTGTGTGTGTGTGTGTGTGTGGCATCGGTGTCAAAGGAAAGGTTGGGGTGAGGAGGGGAGGAGGAAAGGTTGTGGTGGCTACATGGAATGGGGGGGGGAGGAAAATATGGGAAAGGAGTGGAACGAAAGAACACGGGGGAAGGGGAGGGAGAGGGAGGGGAGGAACACCACCTGTTCAACACACGAGAACACGGGGGGGGAGAGAACACCACCTGTTCAACACGAGAACACGAGTGGGGGAGGAACACCACCTGTTCAACACACACGAGTTCCAAGGATGAGGGAGGGGAGAAGGGAGGGGCGGCGGCGGTGGAGGGGAGGAGAGGGGTGTTCACATATTTTCCTGAGGCCATGGAATCCTTGATGTTTCAATGGAACCTTTCCCCCCCCAAAAAAAAATAAAAAAAAAATAAAATAAAGTAAAATGCCAGAGCCTTGATCTGGGGGAGGGAGGGAAGGAGGGAGTGAGGGAAGGGAGTGGGTTCGAGAGCTGTAATGACACAGGCTAAAACCAGCAATACAGTACAAATGCATAATCCCTGAAATCTATGCCATTCTCTCTCTCTCTCTCTCTCTCTCTCTCTCTCTCTCTCTCTCTCTCTCTCTCTCTCTCTCTCTCTCTATCTATCTATCTATCTATCTATCTATCTATCAATATCAACCACTATGCTCCCCCAATATGTACACACCACCACATAACATGTAAGCCTACCCGTGAGCCTACGCATGACCCTACACGTGACCCTACGCATGACCCTACGCGTGACCCTACGCATGACCCTACACGTGACCCTACACGTGACCCTACGCATGACCCTACGCATGACCCTACGTATGGCCCTACGCATGACCCCACGCATGACCCTACACGTGACCCTACGCATGACCCTACGCGTGACCCTACGCATGACCCTACGTATGACCCTACGCATGACCCTACGTTCCTGCTAACACCCACACGCGCGTGTTCTCACCACCAGATGGAGATGTGTGCAAGTGCTGAAACTCAAGCCAACGACGTGTTCCTCTTTCCCTTCACATAACGACATACAAGTGCTCTTTCCCTTCACATAACGACATACAAGTGCTCCTTCCCTTCACACAACGACATACAAGTGCTCTTTCCCTTCACATAACGACATACAAGTGCTTATTCCCTTTATATACACAATTGGTTCATCCATGTTCTGCAAAAGCCACCACCACCACTCACCCATCTGTAGGACCATCCCATCTCGCTCTAGTGTCAAAGGAAGAAGACTATCCTTACCCCCTCCCCCCCAGAAGACCACCCTTCCCCCCAGAAGACCACTCTTCCCCCCGCCCAGAAGACCACCCTCCCCCCAGAAGACCACACTTCCCCCCGCCTAGAAGACCACCCTTCCCCCTTCCCCCAAGTAAAGACACATAAATATTTCTGGGACATGCCACGACCAAGGTGCGTTCCCCAACTGACAGCGAGATCAAAAATCGGTCACAATTATCTCTGCCCTCACCCCACCCCACCATGGATGGCCCGATCGTCTTAAACAATTCCCCGGCTGACGGCCAGACAAGAGCGATGATCCGGGTTGAAGGAAGAGGAGGTGTGGTGGGGTGTGGGGGAAGTGGTTGGGTGTGGAGGAGGTGTGGGGGGGTGTGGGGGAAGTGGTGGGGTGTGTGACGGGGTTGAAGGAAGAGGAGGTGAGGTGGGGTGTGGGGGAAGTGGTTGGGTGTGGAGGAGGTATGGGGTGTGGGGGAAGTGGTGGGGTGTGACGGGGTTGAAGGAAGAGGAGGTGAGGTGGGGTGTGGGGGAAGTGGTTGGGTGTGGAGGAGGTATGGGGTGTGGGGGAAGTGGTGGGGTGTGACGGGGTTGAAGGAAGAGGAGGTGAGGTG
The DNA here is from genome assembly GCF_036320965.1 of Panulirus ornatus. Taxonomy (NCBI): domain Eukaryota; kingdom Metazoa; phylum Arthropoda; class Malacostraca; order Decapoda; family Palinuridae; genus Panulirus; species Panulirus ornatus. The sequence goes on along the minus strand of NC_092243.1, from coordinate 70,048,222 downwards.
GGGTGTGGGGGAAGTGGTTGGGTGTGGAGGAGGTATGGGGTGTGGGGGAAGTGGTGGGGTGTGACGGGGTTGAAGGAAGAGGAGGTGTGGGGTGGTGTGGGGGAAGTGGTGGGGTGTGACGGGGTTGAAGGAAGAGGTGTGGGGTGGTGTGGGGGAAGTGGTGGGGTGTGTGACGGGGTTGAAGGAAGAGGAGGTGTGGTGGGGTAAGTGGTGGGGGGTGTGACGGGGTTGAAGGAAGAGGAGGTGTGGGGTGGTGTGGGGGAAGTGGTGGGGACGGACTGAGACTCTGTGGGTCCCAGGGAAATCCCAGGGAATGGCTCGGGGCTGGGGTCCTTATTGGGTTGAGGGGATGGATGGGCCCGAAGAATGGCCCCAGGGCTTGGGGGCTGGGTTCCAGAGAACGACGACCCGGGGTTGGGCTTTGTTGAGGCTGGGTCTCATAGAATGACCTGGGATACGCTTGGGTCTTAAGAGAATGACCCAGGCCTTCCCTGGGACACTAAGGTCCCAGGGAAGGCCTGGAAAAGCCCACATTTCCGTCATTTCAGCCTCCACTGACGCTCTCTCGGCTGACACCCTCCAGGTGGATGAGGCCGCTGGATGACCGGCCAAGATCCAGGGCCAAGCGACCCTCCGGCTGGATGAAGTCGCTGGAAGATCGGCAAAGCTACAGGCCAAGCGACCCTTTGGCTGGATGACCGGCCAAGAGACCCTCCAGCTGGATGAGGCCGCTGGATGACTGGCTAAGATCCAGTGCTAAGCTAACCTCCGGGTGGATGAGACCGCTGGATGACTGGCTAAGATCCAGGGCCAAGCGACCCTCCAGGGTGGATGAGGCCGCTGAGTGACCGGCCAAAATCCATGGCCAAGCGACCCTCCGGCTGGATGAGGCCGCTGGATGACTGGCCAAGATCCAAGGCCAAGTGACCCTCCGGGTGGATGAGGCCACTGGAGGACTGGCCAAGCTACAGGCCAAGCGACCCTTCGGCTGGATGACCGGCCAAGATCTAGGGCCAAGCGACCCTCCGGCTGGATGAGGCCGCTGGATGACCGGCCAAAATCCATGGCCAAGCGACCCTCCGGCTGGATGAAGTCACTGGAAGACTGGCCAAGCTACAGGCCAAGCGACCCTTCGGCTGGATGACCAGCCAAGATCCAGGGCCAAGTGACCCTCCGGGTGGATGAGGCCACTGGAGGACTGGCCAAGATCCAGGGCCAAATGGTCATTAAAGGTTCGACAGCAGTTTACCTCAGAAGCAAAAGAACCGTTCATGGGTTGTCTCGTGTGTGTGGTGGTGAGACGCAGCGTAAAGTGCGTTAAGAGGCTCTCTAGGGCTGAGTTAGAGTGCGTTGTCTGTTGAGCTGGTCTCTACGATCGAGCTAAAGTGCGCTGTCTACAGTGTGTTAAAGTGTGTTGTCTGGAGTGCGTTAAACTGGAAGCCCTCCGTAAAGTATGTTAAAGTAACGAGTGCGTTAAAGTGGAAGCCCCTTGGAGCACGTCATGGTAAGGAGTGCGTTAAACTGGAAGCCTTTTAACGCACGTCAAAGTAAACCATCATGTCCTGGCGTTGTCTCTCAGCGACCATGCGTCGCCTTCAGGTCGTCTCCAGGTCACTGCCTGGAACAGGTCACCCACCAGGTCTCCACTTCGTCCACCTTAAGACAAGTGTGGAGACAGACCGACTGAACCCCCCTCCACCTCCCATGTCTCGCGTCTCCATCGCCCAGACATCCTGACACACCTCCTGCCTCCCTCCTTTCCTTCCTTTCTCCTTCCTTCCCCCCATGCAACATCCTCCCTCCTTCCATCCATGCAACATCCTCCTTCCTCCTCCCCCTATGCAACATCTTCCCTCCATGCAACATCCTCCTTCCTCCTCCCCCCATGCAACATCTTCCCTCCTTCCTTCCCTCCATACAACATCCTCCTTCCTCCTCCCCCCATGCAACATCATCCTTCCTCCTCCCCCCATGCAACATCATCCTTCCTCCTCCTCCCATGCAACATCTTCCCTCCTTCCTTCCCTCCATGCAACATCCTCCTTCCTCCTCCCCCCATGCAACATCTTCCTCCTCCCATGCAACGTCCTCCTTCCTCTTCCTCCTCCCCCATGCAACATCCTCCTTCCTCCTCCCCCCATGAAACATCTCCCCTCCTTCCTTCCCTCCATGCAACATCTTCCTCCTCCCATGCAACGTCCTCCTTCCTCCTCCTCCTCCTCCTCCATGCAACATCCTCCTTCCTCTTCCTCCTCCTCCATGCAACATCCTCCTCCCTCCTCCTCTTCCTCCCCCAATGCAACATCCTCTTTCCTCCCCCCCCCCATGCAACATCCTCCTTCCTCCTCCTCTTCCTCCCCCAATGCAACATCCTCCTTCCTCCCCCAATGCAACATCCTCCTTTCCTCCCCCCTCCCCCCATGCAACATCCTCCTTCCTCCTCCTCTTCCTCCCCCAATGCAACATCCTCTTTCCTCCCCCCATGCAACATCCTCCTTCCTCCTCCCCCCTCCCCATGCAACATCCTCCTTCCTCCTCCTCTTCCTCCCCCCAGTGCAACATCCTCTTTCCTCCCCCCTCCCCCATGCAACATCCTCCTTCCTCCCCCCATGCAACATCCTTCTCCCTCCTCCTCTTCCTCCCCCCATGCAACATCCTCCTTCCTCCCCCCATGCAACATCATCCTTCCTCCTCCCCCCATGCAACATCACCCTTCCTCCTCCCCCCATGCAACATCATCCTTCCTCCCCCCATGCAACATCCTCCTTCCTCCCCCCATGCAACATTCAGCTACTCAGGCATTCCAAATTCTTCCCCCTGGTCCTCGCCAGAGCTGCTATGAATTTCTCACAGCCACGGCCGAGGGGCGCGAGCACAGGTTTTTCGCGACTGCGTCCTGCAATGAAGGACGCGCCGGGGCGCAACGCACGCGCGTGCACACACAAACACTCACACACACGCAATCTCTGACAATCTGACGGTCTGTGACATTAGGAACAACGCCACACCAGTAATATGCATAAGTGTCCCACATGATAAACAACATTCACGTTAATAAATAATAAATGAAGATAAATGAAAAAATCCCTGGGGATAGGGGAGAAAGAATACTTCCCACGTATTCCCTGCATGTCGTAGAAGGCGACTAAAAGGGGAGGGAGCGGGAGGCTGGAAATCCTCCCCTCTCACTTTTTTTTTTAATTTTCCAAAAGAGGGAACAGAGAAGGGGGCCAGGTGAGGATATTCCCTCAATGGCCCAGTCCTCTGTTCTCAACGCTACCTCGCTAATGCGGGAAATGGCGAATAGTATGAAAGAAAGAAAGAAAATGAAAAAAAGTGTATTTAACAATTAAGAACTTCAATTTGGTGTTATCATTGAGGGGAACACCCTACCCCCCTTACGTATTAAAAAAAAGCCTTCATTCACACACACACACACACACACACACACACACACACACGTTAGGAAGGGTGTTAAAAAAAAAGTTTTCATTGAAAATACAGCAATTACCTTCCCTTTTAAAAAAAAAATAACGAGATGGTCTGGAGGGGAGGGATCTTATCATGACTTACATGGTTCTAACATACAAACTAATTTGAATATGGAAGTATTTTTCGAAGCCAAGGGAGGTGGTGGAAAATACTAAAGGGGGAAAAAAAAAATATCAGGAGGGAATCTATATAGGAGATAATAAGAGGAGATGGAAGGAAAATCAAAAATATCTTTCAGTAATAGAATAAGACACAACTGGTATTCAATACGCGAAAATACAAATGAATAAAATACATAAATAAATACATAACTGTGTGTTGGATTAAGGCAGACATTCGGCTAAAATTACATAGATGAAGTACTACACAGATATTACAGAACTGTAACGATAGGTATTACAGGTATTACAGAACTGTAGTGAGTACAAATACATATAAAAACTTCATAACACACACACATACACACACACGTCACTACCTGGACGTGACGAGAGGGGAGACATGTATATATATATTTCTTTTTTCTTTCTTTTAAACTATTCGCCATTTCCCGCGTTAGCGAGGTAGCGTTAAGAACAGAGAACTGGGCCTTTTTTGGAATATCCTCACCTGGCCCCCTCTGTTCCTTCTTTGGAAAAAAAAAAAAAAAAAAAAGAGAGGGGAGGATTTCCAGCCCCCCCCGCTCCCTCCCCTTTTAGTCGCCTTCTACGACACGCAGGGAATACGTGGGAAGTATTCTTTCTCCCCATCCCCTATCACGGGAAATGGCGAATATTTTATATATATATAATATATATATATATATATATATATAATATATATATATATATATTGTTACGGAACACGTGTGCTTGTGCTCACATGTTCGCGTATATAACGTGTGTGTGTCCTTGTGTATTGATATTCTTATCAGGACGAGGATTAAGGCCTCCCTCTGAGACGTCCTCCGAGCGCCCAGTTCACACCAAGCATTAGGCGTAATACTTTAATTTTATTTTGAAACCAGATGGTCATTTGTCCTTGAGCACCCGCCCCTTCCCGGGGGGGGGGGGGGGGGAGTAAGTTGTCATCAGCTGGGGAAATTTATTTCGCCACCCGTACTGGACATGTCGCTGCAGGCTTACCAGAGGGAGGGTGATCTACGCAGTTAGTGTAACTGTTCCTCCCAACCAATCAGAATGTAACTGAAGCTCATAGCCAATCAAAATGTAAGGTTGTATAGCTAGCAGGGAATGCTTATATACCCATGACACCCGCTGAGTCTCGCTCTTTCTAGCCCAGCGAGGTAAGTGGTCCACCCTTGCTGTAAGTCCTGCTGTGTTGTGTAAGCCTGTAAGCCCTGCTGTGCTATAAGCCCGTTATAATTATTAGTGTAATGTTATCGAAGAACTGCCTTAGAGGAAAGAGAACTCCTGGCTTGAATCTTATCTGGAATGTTAAGTCATGTACGAAGTTATCTCAAGTTCAATGTTAACTCTAATGTTCAGTGTTAACGTAATGTTTTCATGCTTGATTTATGTGCCTATCTTTGTACACTTGAATTCTTTCATTATAAGTAGATTTAGTGTAATGCTGGTCTTTAATTCAATCCCATAACTTTATTATTGCGTTATCTGAGTTGTGCTACTTGACAAATCTATAACGTCCTTGCAAGACAAGGAACAGTATTTATTTGTAACATATGTTACTTGCGACCTTGCCTGAATAAGTGTTGAATTCGTAACATATAAATTGGCGCCCTTGCCAGGATTTTTGTTGCCTTAACGGAATTTCTTTCCTCGATTCTTTTATCATGTCGTTGATCAGTGGTGACAATACCGTTCAATCATTAACGTCGATCAAAGTCTTATCCTTCCCATATCCCTAGTGATATTAATGTTGATCTCAGTTATTGGCGAAAGCAGCTAGAGATAGCTAAGATGGGATGCACAACCCAAAAGTGGCACAGTTACAAGTGCAGAGGAAGAAGACTGAAAAGCTAGGTTAGCTCTCGAACGTGAAAGACTTAGACTTAACGGTTCACCATCAGGACCAGTGTCGTCCCAGTTGGATAACTTAAATCTCTTTACCAAAGTTCAGTAAACTTGACGCGGGCAGGCATTCAAAGGGCTACGACAGCAGAGGAGGACCAATGATTATGTAATCCCACCTGAATCTGCTACCTTTCCCGGTAACTAAATATTAGTCAGGGGAAATACTCCAACAGAGTTAAGAGTTGTTGTTATTGTGGCAAGGCTGGGCACCAGGTGAGGGATTGCTGGGCTCGAGAGGAGGAATTTAGAGATTCTACCGTGAGTAGACCGGTGAATCTCGTCTCAACTTTAGGGCCACTTAGTAAAGTAGGTGAGGCTGTCCTGCTCTTAAGAAAAAGAGGGGTTGCGAGAGTGTAGTTAAGGATCCGTTCTGTGGGAACTACAATGCGTTCCTGTCTGAGGGCTATGTTAGTAGATGTGGTGTACGACGAAAGTAAACCGTATTACGGGTTTCTGGTTCTCTGCAGTCCCTGATGTTGGATGGCTTGGTGCCGCGAGAGAGAGTTTGGAGACCTAGTCTTGCTAGAAAAGGATGTCGGGTTCCCAGGAAGCTCCATAGCCGATGTGAGGGTAGAAACAGATCTCTTCACGGGCCATGCTCTCATAGGGGTTGTAGAAAAGGTTACCTGTCTCAGGTGTGGACTTTGTGTTAGGCAGTGACCTAGCTGGTGGAAGATGAACCCAATGCCGGTGTTGCCTACGGGCCCGGTGGAGTCCACGGAGGCAGTGCAGCTTGATGAAGAAGTACCAGAGTTAGTCTGTAACCACGATGATGCCAGGTCTATGACAGTGGCACGGCAGGCCGTGTTGCACTGACGACATAGCCGTTGAAAAGGAGGAAGTGAAGACCAGCGAGAGGGAAACTGTGTGATACCCTCTCCCCTGGTGTATCATCCGTTGAGACCCGGGGGACTTAAAGACTCTTCATGAGAGTGAGGCCCGTGAGAGGAAGCTGTGTGATACCTCTCCCTGTTGTAAACCTCCGTTGAGACAGTGGACCTAAAGGGCTCTTCATGAGAGTGAGGCCAGCGAGAGGAGCTGTGTGATACCCTCTCCCTGGTGTAATCTCCGTTGAGACAGTGGACCTAAAGACTCTTCATGAGAGTGAGGCCCGCGAGAGGAAGCTGTGTGATACCCTCTCCCCTGGTGTAACCTCCGTTGAGACGGCGGACTTAAAGACTGTTCCTGAGAGCGAGTCTAGTGAGAGGAAGCTGTGTGATACCCTCCCCCCCTGGTGTAGGCTCCGTTGAGACTGGAGGTTTGTCTCATGCTCATTTAAGAGGGGAAGACTCTCCCTGAGGATGAAATTAGTGAGGAGAAAAATGTGTGATGCCTCCTGTGCTGTTTACGAGTCCGTACAAGAGTCAGTGGGTGAGACTGAGGATTTGCCTCGCGCCCCTTCCAGAGAGACTCAGGAACGGAGGACAATATGGTTTTGACAACGACCTTTTTTTAAAAAGGTTTGAGGCGGGCGACGAGGGGTTGCTTCTACTACAGCAGTAGGTCAACCTTGGTTGTCCTTTCTAAGGGTTCCTACACCATTATCTGGAGTGTAGGAGACTCAAATTACTTTGTCTCTACCCCTGTTTAAGCGCAGAGGTCGGAGATTATGTCCCGTCAACATGCCTAAGCCATATTTCAGTCGTGATCTCCACCCTTGGAACTGAAGGTGCCAGTCTGCATCATCTTACGTCCAGCAGTAGCCGTGTGTGACGAAGTCGACGACGTAGCTGCGGTGCCCCGAAGACTTGGGACCCGGGCGGAAGCGTGAGAGAACTGAAGTGTTGCTTGTATATAGTTGGGTACTATAGGATGTTCATTTTAAATTTTGCAACAGTCGTAACCCCTCTGACAGATTTGTTGAAGAATGATATCAGATGTTGGGAATGAGCAGTGTGAGACAGTCTCTCTTATTAGTTAGGAACCCTACTTTTCTACTGTTTATTTTGCAGGCTCCAACCAGATTAGCTGTGGAATGCCGCCAGTGGTTGTAAAGCTGGAGAAGGTCCCCATGAGGAGGACAGAGAGAAGGTTGAGCCTAAACATATAGCCCCCACAAGAAGAGGGACCTTTTGTTTTGCTATTTGTATTGTAGCACTTTGTTTATGTGTTATTCAAGCAATAATAGAAGTAACCTTTGTTTTTCCTATTTGTATTATAAACACTGTATATTTGTGTTCTTCAGCCAATCAGAGTGTACTGACTACCGAACCTTTCAAAATGTTCACAAGTTATGGGAACGGAGTCAATATTAAATAGATGGGCCTTGTTATGTACAATTTTTACGTTACATTATTTTCCAGCACATCTTATGTGTTAACAGGTTGTGTTAGCTGATTGTTTATCCCGCTCTTAAGAAAATTCCTCTTCCAGGAATTTTCTCCTTTAAGGAGGGGGGTGTTACGGAACACGTGTGCTTGTGCTCACATGTTCCGTATATAACGTGTGTGTGTCCTTGTGTATTGATATTTCTTATCAGGACGAGGATTAAGGCCTCCCTCTGAGACGTCCTCCGAGCGTCAGTTCACACCAAGCATTAGGCGTAATACTTTAATTTTATTTTGAAACCAGATGGTCATTTGTCCTTGAGCACCCCGACCCTTCCCGGGGGGGGGGGGGGGGGGGAGTAAGTTGTCATCAGCTGCGGAATATTTCGCCACCCGTACTGGACATGTCGCTGCAGGCTTACCAGAGGGAGGGTGATCTACGCAGTTTGTGTAACTGTTCCTCCAACCAATCAGAATGTAACTGAAGCTCATAGCCAATCAAAATGTAAGGTTGTATAGCTAGCAGGGAATGCTTATATACCCATGACACCCGCTGAGTCTCGCTCTTTCTAGCCCAGCGAGGTAAGTGGTCCACCCTTGCTGTAAGTCCTGCTGTGTTGTAAGCCTGTAAGCCCTGCTGTGCTATAAGCCCGTTATAATTATTAGTGTAATGTTATCGAAGAACTGCCTTAGAGGAAAGAGAACTCCTGGCTTGAAATCTTATCTGGAATGTTAAGTCATGTACGAATGTTATCTCAAGTTCAATGTTAACTCTAATGTTCAGTGTTAACGTAATGTTTCATGCTTGATTTATGTGCCTATCTTTGTACACTTGAATTCTTTCATTATAAGTAGATTTAGTGTAATGCTGGTCTTTAATTCAATCCCATAACTTTATTATTGCGTTATCCTGAGTTGTGCTACTTGACAAATCTATAACGTCCTTGCAAGACAAGGAACAGTAGTATTTGTAACATATGTTACTTGCGACCTTGCCTGAATAAGTGTTGAATTCGTAACATATAAATTGGCGACCTTGCCAGGATTTTTGTTGCCTTAACGGAATTTCTTTCCTCGATTCATTTATCATGTCGTTGATCAGTGGTGACAATACCGTTCAATCATTAACGTCGATCAAAGTCTCTATCCTTCCCCATATCCCTAGTGATATTAATGTTGATCTCAGTTATTGGCGAAAGCAGCTAGAGATAGCTAAGATCGATGCACAAGCACAAGTGGCACAGTTACAAGTGCAGAGGAAGAAGACTGAACAAGCTAGGTTAGCTCTCGAACGTGAAAGACTTAGACTTAACGGTTCACCATCAGGACCAGTGTCGTCCCAGTTGGATAACTTAAATCTCGTACCAAAGTTCAGTAAACTTGACGCGGGCAGGCATTCAAAGGGCTACGACAGCAGAGGGAGGACCAATGATTATGTAATCCCACCTGAATCTGCTACCTTGCCGGTAACTCATATTAGTCAGGGGAAATACTCCAACAGAGTTAAGAGTTGTTGTTATTGTGGCAAGGCTGGGCACCAGGTGAGGGATTGCTGGGCTCGAGAGGAGGAATTTAGAGATTCTACCGTGAGTAGACCGGTGAATCTCGTCTCAACTTTAGGGCCACTTAGTAAAGTAGGTGAGGCTGTCCCTGCTCTTAAGAAAAAGAGGGGTTGCGAGAGTGTAGTTAAGGATCCGTTCTGTGGGAACTACAATGCGTTCCTGTCTGAGGGCTATGTTAGTAGATGTGGTGTACGACGAAAAGTAACCGTATTACGGGTTTCTGGTTCTCTGCAGTCCCTGATGTTGGATGGCTTGGTGCCGCGAGGAGAGTTTGGAGACCGAGTCTTGCTAGAAGGATTGTCGGGTTCCGAGGAAGCTCCACTAGCCGATGTGAGGGTAGAAACAGATCTCTTCACGGGCCATGCTCTCATAGGGGTTGTAGATAGGTTACCTGTCTCAGGTGTGGACTTTGTGTTAGGCAGTGACCTAGCTGGTGGGAAGATGAACCCAATGCCGGTGTTGCCTACGGGCCCGGTGGAGTCCACGGAGGCAGTGCAGCTTGATGAAGAAGTACCAGAGTTAGTCTGTAACCACGATGATGCCAGGTCTATGACAGCTGGCACGGCAGGCCGTGTGCCTGACGACATAGCCGTTGAAACGGAGGAAGTGAAGACCAGCGAGAGGAAGCTGTGTGATACCCTCTCCCCTGGTGTATCATCCGTTGAGACGGCGGACTTAAAGACTCTTCATGAGAGTGAGGCCAGTGAGAGGAAGCTGTGTGATACCCTCTCCCCTGGTGTAGCCTCCGTTGAGACAGTGGACCTAAAGACTCTTCATGAGAGTGAGGCCAGCGAGAGGAAGCTGTGTGATACCCTCTCCCCTGGTGTAATCTCCGTTGAGACAGTGGACCTAAAGACTCTTCATGAGAGTGAGGCCAGCGAGAGGAAGCTGTGTGATACCCTCTCCCCTGGTGTAACCTCCGTTGAGACGGCGGACTTAAAGACTGTTCCTGAGAGCGAGTCTAGTGAGAGGAAGCTGTGTGATACCCTCTCCCCTGGTGTAGGCTCCGTTGAGACTGAGGGTTTGTCTCATGCTCATTTAAGAGAGAAGACTCTCCCTGAGGATGAAATTAGTGAGGAGAAGATGTGTGATGCCTCCTGTGCTGTTTACGAGTCCGTACAAGAGTCAGTGGGTGAGACTGAGGATTTGTCTCGCGCCCATTCAAGAGAGACTCAGGAACGGAGGACAATATGGTATGACAAACGACCTCTTTTAAAAAGGTTTGAGGCGGGCGACGAGGTGTTGCTTCTACTACAGCAGTCAGGTCAACCCTTGGTTGTCCTTTCTAAGGGTTCCTACACCATTATCTGGAGTGTAGGAGACTCAAATTACTTTGTCTCTACCCCTGTTAAGCGCAGAGGTCGGAGATTATGTCCCGTCAACATGCCTAAGCCATATTTCAGTCGTGATCCTCCACCCTTGGAACTGAAGGTGCCAGTCTGCATCATCTTACGTCCAGCAGTAGCCGTGTGTGACGAAGTCGACGACGTAGCTGCGAGTGCCTCGAAGACTTGGGACCCGGGCGGAAGCGTGAGAGAACTGAAGTGTTGCTTGTATATAGTTGGGTACTATAGGATGTTCATTGTAAATTTTGCAACAGTCGTAACCCCTCTGACAGATTTGTTGAAGAATGATATCAGATGTTGGGAATGAGCAGTGTGAGACAGTCTCTCTTATTAGTTAGGAACCCTACTTTTCAACTGTTTTATTTTGCAGGCTCCAACCAGATTAGCTGTGAATGCCGCCAGTGTTGTAAAAGCTGGAAAGGTCCCCCATGCAGGAGGACAGAGAGAAGGTTGAGCCTAAACATATAGCCCCCACCAAGAAGAGGGACCTTTTGTTTTGCTATTTGTATTGTAGCACTTTGTTTATGTGTTATTCAAGCAATAATAGAAGTAACCTTTGTTTTCCTATTTGTATTATAACACTGTATATTTGTGTTCTTCAGCCAATCAGAGTGTACTGACTACCGAACCTTTCAAAATGTTCACAAGTTATGGGAACGGAGTCAATATTAAATAGATGGGCCTTGTTATGTACAATTTTTACGTTACATTATTTTCAGCACATCTTATGTGTTAACAGGTTGTGTTAGCTGATTGTTTATCCCGCTCTTAAGAAAATTCCTCTTCCAGGAATTTTCTCCTTTAAGGAGGGGGGTGTTACGGAACACGTGTGCTTGTGCTCACATGTTCCGTATATAACGTGTGTGTGTCCTTGTGTATTGATATTTCTTATCAGGACGAGGATTAAGGCCTCCCTCTGAGACGTCCTCCGAGCGTCAGTTCACACCAAGCATTAGGCGTAATACTTTAATTTTATTTTGAAACCAGATGGTCATTTGTCCTTGAGCACCCCGACCCTTCCCGGGGGGGGGGGGGGGGGGGAGTAAGTTGTCATCAGCTGCGGAATATTTCGCCACCCGTACTGGACATGTCGCTGCAGGCTTACCAGAGGGAGGGTGATCTACGCAGTTTGTGTAACTGTTCCTCCAACCAATCAGAATGTAACTGAAGCTCATAGCCAATCAAAATGTAAGGTTGTATAGCTAGCAGGGAATGCTTATATACCCATGACACCCGCTGAGTCTCGCTCTTTCTAGCCCAGCGAGGTAAGTGGTCCACCCTTGCTGTAAGTCCTGCTGTGTTGTAAGCCTGTAAGCCCTGCTGTGCTATAAGCCCGTTATAATTATTAGTGTAATGTTATCGAAGAACTGCCTTAGAGGAAAGAGAACTCCTGGCTTGAAATCTTATCTGGAATGTTAAGTCATGTACGAATGTTATCTCAAGTTCAATGTTAACTCTAATGTTCAGTGTTAACGTAATGTTTCATGCTTGATTTATGTGCCTATCTTTGTACACTTGAATTCTTTCATTATAAGTAGATTTAGTGTAATGCTGGTCTTTAATTCAATCCCATAACTTTATTATTGCGTTATCCTGAGTTGTGCTACTTGACAAATCTATAACGTCCTTGCAAGACAAGGAACAGTAGTATTTGTAACATATGTTACTTGCGACCTTGCCTGAATAAGTGTTGAATTCGTAACAATATATATATATATCCTGGTAAGTCTTTTACTTAGATCTCAGGTTTGTCTGACCAGGCATAAAGAAAGCCTTTGAAGCATCTAAATCTAAATAAGGTAGCTGACCCCCCCCCATCTAAATCTAAATAAGGTGGCTGACCCCCCCCCCCCATCTAAATCTAAATAAGGTGGCTGCCCCCTCCACCCACCTTCCCCCTCCCCGAGGGTACCCTGCCTCGCATACTCACCACCACTTGACGGCAAACACTTGACGGGGGGGTGAAGGTGGGGGAAGAGGCCCCACTTGACATGGTTTGCCGGCGCGGGCATCCGTCGGCAAACCCGAGGGAGTGCAACGGGGCCAAAGGCTCTGCAACACCCCCCCAAACCCCTCCTCCCTAAACCCCACTCCACACCCTGTACACACCCCTGCAACCCATTTTCTTTCAATCATAAGAATCGAGGAGAATAAGGTTGTTGTAAGTCCACTGGGGCCTACAGGCCATTCATCTATGACACATGATAACGAGCAGTTCAGATGGCGGTGTCCTTGTAAAAAAAATAATAATAAAATCGGTATTTTACACTTGTAAAAAAAGCGCCCCCCGCCCCGCCCCATCTCCCTCCCTCATTTACACCCAAGGGTTTTGGAAACTCCCTCCGACGCTGCCATGGGGAAGTGGTGGTTAATGTCAAGTGGAAAACCATGATTCAGCGATCGTCTTGATACACCATATCACCAAAGCTGGGCTGTGTTTCATTAGCAGTGCAGTCAAGGAATGGTGAGGCTTGGATGTACAACTAAGGGTGTGTGTGTGTGTGTGTGTGTGTGTGTGTGTGTGTGTGTATGTGTGTGTGTGTGTGTGTGTGTGTGTGTATGTGTGTGTGTGTGCGTGTGTGTGTATGTGTGTGTACACATACAGGAGTAAAGACATGGGACACATATACAACTGATGCATTGGGGCAACAGGAATGTATAAAACTCTCTCCCCTCAACACACAAGTAGTAATCACACACACACACACACACACACACACACACACACACACACACACACACACACGCACGCACGCACGCACGCACGCACACAAAACAAATGGCAGTGAAACACGAGGTTGAAAGGCGTAAAAACACCGATGACTTTTGAACAGGGAGAGGATCATACTTCAGATAGAGAGAGAGAGAGAGCGAGAGGAAAGGGTGAAAAAGAAAAAGATGGAATATCCATTAGAAAAAAATATAGTACTAGAGGCTGCAGAAATGATGGACGCTATTTGTATAATAAAAGTAAAGCGAAAAAAAGAAAAAAAAAAAGGAGAATACAATCGAAACAGTGGGATCCACTAGGTGAAGTTAAATGTGACTTGGAG
>NC_092243.1:70026969-70029469 GCF_036320965.1 Panulirus ornatus | reverse complement strand
ATTACTGAGAATAATTACCACCACATATATTAATCCCGGGGAATCCTCCTGGCCCGCGCCAGCCACCTGACATCAAATTCCTCCAGTGCTTTGAGCACACGACAAGACAAAGAACGGTGTGCACGCCTCACCAAACTGCCGCACTGGTGTGTGTGTGTGTGTGTGTGTGTGTGTGTGTGTGGAATAATAATTATGAACGGTTCTCTGAATTTAGCTGCCGCTCGGCTGAAAATACACAGATAAGACATGACGGAAGTGGGAGGTTATAATCGTAACTAGTTAACTAATCATAGAAGACCTTCAGAACTCTGTGTGTGTGTGTGTGTGTGTGTGTGTGTGTGTATGTGTGTGTGTGTGTGTGTGTGTGTGTGTGTAGGAACGTTTGGTCTCTTGTGAGGGTGAGGGAGGGAGGCAGGAGGAAGAGGAGGGAGGAAGAGCGTCAACACAGGCAGGCAGGCAGGAGGAAGAGGAGGGAGGGAGAAAGAGCGTCAACCACAGTAAGGACGTCATCATAGCCCCTCACTAACAACTATCTGACCATCCATACCAAAGCAGCAGCCCTGGAGTCTCCTTACTTATGGATCGGCGGCGCGTCTTGGGACCTCGCTGGCTCTCACACACGCCAAGGACAGAAGCGCGCGGTCGGCCGCCAACAGCTGAACAGATCAGAGGAGAAACATAACAGCGATTGAGGGAGAGGAAGAACTCCACTTCCCCCCGCAGAGGGTAAACACCCCTCCCCATAGTTGGGTCTGGCCCTTACTTAACATATAAACCTTACGAAGATTTGAGAGGTCTTCTACCCTTCCTCACAGTTAGGTCTGGCACCTTACCTTACTTATGAACCTTACGAAGGTTTGGGAGGTCTTCTACCCCCCCCACAGTTGGGTCTGGCCCTTACCTAACGTATAAACCTTACGAAGATTTGGGAGGTCTTCTACCCTCCCCACAGTTAGGTCTGGCACCTTACCTTACTTATGAACCTTACGAAGGTTTAGGAGGTCTTCTACCCCCACCAGAGCTGAGGGGGTGGGGTCTGCAGGGACCCTTCGGTCTCCTATGCTGACTTGACATAGGCCGCTAGAGGCCTCGGTCTGTAGGCCTACGTAAACCACCACATCCTGGCTGGCCCGACCACAATTTGTAGGAAATTGTCCCAGAACCTTTCCAGATGTCACCAGCGTACAAGCCTTCACTATACTGTAGGGAATACGTGGTTCTATCGTGGTCTCTTGATGCATCTGAGATTTCATGTTTATGCCGGGGACAGGCAGTGCATAGCGTGCATAGCATGGGGGTAGGGGGCGCTATGTAGGCCTGAGAGCTGTGGGGGAGGGGTGCTATGTAGGCCTGAGGGCTGCGGCTTCCAACAGCTCGATCGATCAACGATCCAATCTCACAGTCTGTGCTCAGCCCGGGCTGTGGAGGGGGGAATGAGGACCCCCAGATGTCTTCACCAAGTGTGTGTTGAAGAAAAAATATATATATATTCCTTTCTGTAAATACATCTCTCTGTAGGGATGGCTATGGGCTAAAACTTGACATCAGGGTCCATAGGTTAGGCCCTTCGTGGGTCTATCTTAAGACCCTTCCATTTGTTCGCCTTACGATGTAATACATACAACTTAGCTGCTCCCTCCCGAGGCATCCCACTTGCCAATTTCTCGCCACACAGTTCCTAATGACTTCCTTATTCCGTCTGAGTAGTCTGTGGCACGGCCGGCCCGCTGCCCCCCTGCTCGTCTCTGTCACTACATTTGCCACTTAAATACGTCACTCCACTTGGCACTTACATACCTCAGTACACGAGGCACTTAAATACGTCAGTGCACGTGGCACTTACATACGTCAGTACACGAGGCACTTACATACGTCAGTACACGAGGCACTTACATACGTCAGTGCACGTGGCACTTACATACGTCAGTACACGAGGCACTTAAATACGTCAGTACACGAGCCACTTAAATACGTTACTCCACTTGGCACTTAAATGCGTCAATAACCCTTGGCACTTAAATACGTCACTCCACTTGGCACTTACATACGTCAGTACACGAGGCACTTACATACGTCAGTACACGTGGCACTTAAATACGTTACTCCACTTGGCACTTACATACGTCAGTACACGAGGCACTTACATACGTCAGTACACGAGGCACTTACATACGTTACTCCACTTGGCACTTACATACGTCAGTACACGAGGCACTTACATACGTCAGTACACAAGGCACTTAAATACGTCACTACACTTAACACTTACATACAGACTTCTGCCTCTCACACTTGAAACGTCCGAGTCTGACTCCAGGAAAAGAGACTGGAGGCATTATTGTCCAGGTCAGTACTGTATCCCTGGGTGAGGAGAAGGAGGAGGGAGGCGGCAATACCTCCAAACTATTACAGAGAGTGAGAGGATCTGTCCCTCGTGGTGGTGGTGGTGGTGGTGGTGAGCCTCAGACATCAGACAGAGGGGAGTCCTCTCCTCCACCAC
>NC_092243.1:69999469-70021969 GCF_036320965.1 Panulirus ornatus | reverse complement strand
GGCCCCGATCACACAAAATCTTTTTCACTCCATCTTTCCACCTCCAATTTGGTCTCCCTCTTCTCCTCGTTCCCTCCACCTCCGACACATATATCCTCTTGGTCAACCTTTCCTCATTCATTCTCTCCATGTGCCCAAACCATTTCAAAACACCCTCTTCTGCTCTCTCAACCACGCTATTTTTATTTCCACACATCTCTCTTACCCTTACGTTATTTACTCGATCAAACCACCTCACACCACACATTGTCCTCAAACATCTCATTTCCAGCACATCCATCCTCCTGCGCACCACTCTATCCATAGCCCATATATATATATATATATATATATATATATATATATATATATATATATATATATATATGGACCGTCACCAATAGTAATGGATTGGAAGCCCGGGGAACGTCACACACAAGGTAATCAATTAATCGGTTTACAGTGACGTCTGATGGCTGTGCGAGACAAGTTACAGGGGTACAGGGTACAGCCCTGGACACAAGAAGAAGACTCTGGGTACAATCACAGACCCTCGAGAGCACAGCCAAAAGCGGGGTTGACAAAGGAACTCCCTACGCGCCAGTGGCAACAAGGACTCGGGGGGGGGGGGGGGGGGGGAAGAAAGGAGGTCATGCGTAACACTCCTCTCTACAGAGAGACCATCCCCCCCCCCCCCCTACGCCAGTGACAGCAAGGACTCCGTGGGGAAAAGGAGGTCGTGCGTAAGCATCCCTTACGATTTCCAAGAGAGAGTGAGCTCCGTTGTTGACTTAAAGTAAAGGATGGATGGACTGCGTAAATCTAGACTACCAGAAAGCATTTGACACTAGTGCACAAGGAGGGTTTGTAAAGATCTGGGCTCTTCAGGGAGGGAAAAATCACCTTACTGACAGGGAACAAAAGGACGCGAGTGAGAAATAACGTTCTCAAAATGGGGTTTGGGGGTCTCCATTGGTGTACCACAAGGCTCGACCCTGGGACCTACCTCCTATGGAGTGATGTAAATGACTTGCCACAAGGACTGGACTCATTGCGGATGATGCCAAGGTCATGTGGGAGGTAAGGATGAGGGAGATTGCATCAATTTACAAGGGGACCAAAACATACAACAAGCTGGTCTAGTACATGGGCGATGAAATTCCAACCCAAGGAGATGTCGAGTAACCGGGATGGGACAGTGTCAAAAAAGGCCTCCATACATTCATCATTTAGCAAGGAATAAGCTGCATGAATCTGTCTGCAAAAGTGGCACTTTGGAATCCAGACTTTACACAATTTGTCCATAGCACCCCCAGCTTTTGAGATATGTGAAGAAGACTAACTGTTTGCTGAACTACAGTGAAGTATAAGCATGAGGAAAGCATTCAACAAGCTGTTCACATTCCTATGTTTGGCCAAAACTAGAATACGCTTCTCAGGTTTGGTCACCACCATTAAGGAAACACACTGAGCTAAAAGAGAAAGTCCAACGAAAGGCAACAAAGACAGTACCAGAATTAAGGAAGTTGAGTCATAGATAGAGGACTTGTCCAATATGGGAGAGAGAGAATAGCTGACTGGATCACAACATTTACGGTTTTAAACCAGTTTGATGATGTCAAATGGTAAACCGTTTTGGGAAAAATGCAGTCGTTATAACCAGTGACCATAACAATAAATCAAGCAACAAACTTGTTCGAAAAAAAAAGACGTAAAGAAGTAATCTCTTATAACACAAGCGTGGTGAATGAATGAGAGAAATTGACTATGAACTGCATGTGGGCGTCATACAGCAGTTTAAAAAGTTGTACGATATTAGAGAATGTCAAAGTCATGGGGGCCCCCCCATGAATGATGAACTCTCTCTCTCTCTCTCTCTCTCTCTCTCTCTCTCTCTCTCTCTCTCTCTCTCTCTCTCTCTCTCTCTCTCTACCAAGCCGAGCGCGATGCAAATCGGTAATTACAGAGTTCTCTGAACTTCAAGCCTGAAATCACTGATATTAGGGAACCCGACAGTATATTACTGAAGGGCACGTCCATCACAGACCGAACAGAGCCGACAGTGAACGCTCGTTCACCTGTCAGACGTAGTGCCTGTAACAAACAAAGGTCAATTACACTGGTACACGAGCTTCGATATGGTTATCATATCAACTAACACAGATGCCTGGTCTGTCAGTGTGGGAGGTCTTAGGTGTACCGCTGAGGCGAAGGACGGGGTGGTGTGCTCTGGTCAGACCCAAGTGTGGTGGGAGCGGGCTGGGAGCTGACAAACCATCTTTAGCAAGGTTAGCGACATGGCCATCATGAGGATTATGTCCTTACAGTTAGGGATGAGGGTAGGAGACGAGGGGGGTTGGTTACGAAGGGGAGAGAGAGAGAGAGAGAGAGAGAGAGAGAGAGAGAGAGAGAGAGAGAGAGAGAGAGAGAGAGAGAGAGAGGGTATGGTGATGGGAGGGAATATAAATCGTCTCGTACAGCCAGGGTGAGGGAGTGAGAGAAGGTTGTGATACTGCAAGGGAGAGGGGAAGAAGAAAGGGTGTGGTACAGCCGAGGTGTGTGTGTGAAGAGAGAGAGAGAGAGAGAGAGAGAGAGAGAGAGAGAGAGAGAGAGAGAGAGAGAGAGAGAGAGAGAGAGAGAGGAGGAAGGGTGTGGTAAGTCCAAGATATGGGGGAACAGGAGGGTGGGGTAACAAAAATCTAGGGTGATGAAGGGTGCCAATGGTGTGGCAAACCCAGGGTAAGGGAGAGAGCGAGAAAAGTGTATGTTAAAGTGGGAAGGGAGGAGTGTGTGGTAAACCCGATATGAGGTATAAAAGGGAGTAAAGTTCAAAGTGAAGGTAGTTGGGAAGGGTGATAAACCCAGGGAAGATAGAAAAGGGTGCAGACGGGAGAGGATGAGAGAGAGAGAGAGAGAGAGAGAGAGGGGGGGGGATGAAGGAAGAAAAACTTCTGGAGGGCCAAGGGAGGGAAGGGATGAAGGAGGGCTGAGGAACTGGAGGGAGGGAGGGCTAAGCCCACTCAGCCCGGCAACAGCAGCTGGCGAGGGTCAAGAACATCTCAAGTGTTTCTCGTTGCCATCCACCACCCGGCCCTTCCCCTGCTCTCGCCTCCCTACCACCCACGCCACCCGACAACCATTCACCTACAACACCCACCAACCAACCCCCGCCCCTCATTACACCTACACCACCACCCACCCGAAAACCCACCTCTTTACTAATTACTCCACTCCACCACCACAAACACCCTCCATTCATCCACACTCCACTCCCCCCTCCCCTCACCCTCCTCCCCCACGGAGGGACACGGCCGATAAACACAAGAGCTCACACAGACAGCCAGCCAGCCCTCCACACCCCGAGGCCGCAGATGATACAACGGAGGACCCCTCCAGGTTATACTGACTGACTGCGCCACACAACTGTTAGGTTCGGACCATCGCGCGACATGGGCTCAGCTGAGTCAAGGGAGAGGGGAGTGGCACGTCATCACGATGCCATAATGACCATCTGCTCTCGCAAATCATGCCACCGAGGAGCCTTATTAACCAGGCATTCCCTCTCCACAAACACACACACACACACACCCGTCATGACTTGCCCTACGAGTCGTGTCGCACTCCCCCCCCCCCCCCCCTACCGACCCTACCCCAAACATACGGGACCCAACACCACTGGTGTACACGAGAGAGAGAGAGAGAGAGAGAGAGAGAGAGAGAGAGAGAGAGAGAGAGAGAAGAGAGAGAGAGCAACGCTGGCGACGCTACCCGTGCAGGGAGGGCACGATCAGTGGCAACTCCTCGAACATAAGCTGGAAATCTGTTGCAGCTGCCGGGTGTCGCCAGACACACTAAAATACCAAACACACACACACACGCCCGTCTTTTTTAAGATTTCCACTCGCCATGAATATTCAATGTATACCGCAACCGTATACGCATACATATCTACGTACCCTAAACACGGGGTGACGACACGATTCATTAATTCATCCCCGA
The DNA here is from genome assembly GCF_036320965.1 of Panulirus ornatus. Taxonomy (NCBI): domain Eukaryota; kingdom Metazoa; phylum Arthropoda; class Malacostraca; order Decapoda; family Palinuridae; genus Panulirus; species Panulirus ornatus. The sequence goes on along the minus strand of NC_092243.1, from coordinate 70,017,991 downwards.
GACTCCCGCGCGTATTTTAATATCCACACGAGAAAGACGAGGTAGTGGCAACTCCGTCCACCCACATCAGCGGAGCAGCTCACCACCACACGGCCGGCATGGTCGTCGTATCTCTCAAGGCGGGTGGTTCTCTCAGTGCTATTTGATATTCACTCTTAACAACTGTACTGCTAACACTTCAACCCAACGTAAAGTAATTCCCACGTTGGTCATATCCTTCGCTGCTTTCCCTCTAGGCTCCCCGGGGCGTTAGAGGGAGTTTAAGATTTTTTTTTTCTAACGGGATAATAATAATAATAATAATAATAATAATAATAATAATAATAATAATAATACTCTGGCAGACGCTCCCTCCACCAATGTGGGGTTCGTGGTGGGATGGTTGGGTGGGGTGTGAAGGCCCCCCCCCCCCCAGCGCTCCGCCAACTATGCTTCCTTGTTCAAATAATAAGTGGCCTGGTCCACTTTTAGAATCTACTTGAGGCTGAAATGTTGATAAAAGACTTGGTGGGAGCGGGGGTAAATGGCTCTAACCTCCTCCTCACCTCACCCCCCTCAACCCAAAGAGCTACGGCGCATCAACAACAACAACAACATAGCGAGAGGGAGGGAGGTGAGCAAGGGAGGAGGAGGAGCCAGCGACGTAGTACGGCCGAAAGTTATAACAACATTAATAACCCTTATTTAATATGGATGATCTCTCCTCCTCCCCTACAACACACCTTCACCTCAGGTGACTACCTACGACAACAAGGCCAGAAGGGTCGGTGTATGTCTCTACGACGCGACGCGACGCAACACGCCGTCGTGCGGGCGGCCACGAAGACGACGCAACAACACGCCACGCCACAATGCTGCTCCGCTGCCCCAGCCACCTCCTCCTCCTCCTCCTCCTCCTCACCTCACTCTACCACCGCCGCCGCCCCTGCCCACCACGCACGCCGCGCTCCTCCTCCCTCCTCCTCCTTCAACCCCAGTTTTGACTAATCTCCAAGCATGCACACACACGAGGTATTTCGCCTGCCTGGGAGGATGATGGCTTAAACACACACACACAATATTAGACCAAAGTCTCCCAAAAAACGTCTGGACTGAATAACCTTTTACACACACACACACACACACACATACACAGGACGCTATGCCAAACTGCACATCCTCTGATGTTTTTTTTGGGGGGTTGTAACCTCAATCACCAACCAACACATGTTGCAACACACTATATCAACACATAGCAACACACACGACGAAATTGTTACTCACAGTAAGTTTGAGAGAGAGAGAAAAACAAAAATCATACTCATTACACTTCTCAACATGCATGTTGACTGAGCTAAACTTGTTTGGTCTAATAATAAGATGATCAAAACTGCTGCCTCTCGTATTGTGTGTGTGTGTGTGTGTGTGTGTGTGTGTGTGCGTGTGTGTGTGTGTGTGTGCGCGCGCATCACGTACCAATCAGGCGGAGTGACAACACTCAGTGTTGCCAACCAGCCTACCGGGCATCAACCCCCCCTAACCCCTGCAGACGTGACAAGTCTCACTCACAGCGTTACCAACCACTACTACGCCCCTCCCACCCACCCTTAACCCACCCCCTCCGCCCTCCCTCCCACCCCCCCAATGCGATTCCCATCCCTCACGAGCGTAAGGGCGTGGCATACATTAAAGGCCGGTTCGTTAACACCCTTACACTCTTGTCAATGAAGGGGCGTGGCATACATGTGACATCTGGTTGGTTAAAGTGTAATCCACATCCACAATCCCACGCCACGCCCCCCACCACGTTAACCACAAGGGCGTGGCTTGGCATCACAAACCGGATGGTTTGATACCATTATCTACAGACCCCCACCACATTAACCGTACGGTACGGGCGTGGTACCCATTACGGCAGCGTGTATCACCGCCGTTATCTGCATGGGCCGTTATCGGCCCTTCTAGCAACTACATCCTGGCTCCCAAGCTGTTGGTGCGCCCTACAAACACCACCTCCAACACTGTATGAATCATGTTGCGCCCCACAAACACCACCTCCAACACTGTATGAATCATGTTGTGCCCTACAAACACCACCTCCAACACTGTATGAATCATGTTGCGCCCTACAAACACCACCTCCAACACTGTATGAATCATGTTGCGCCCTACAAACACCACCTCCAACACTGTATGAATCATGTTGTGCCCTGCAAACACCACCTCTAATACTGTATGAATCATGTTGCGCCCTACAAACACCACCTCCACACTGTATGAATCATGTTGCGCCCTACAAACACCACCTCCAACACTATGAATCATGTTGCGCCCTACAAACACCACCTCCACACTGTATGAATCATGTTGCGCCCCACAAACACCACCTCCAACACTGTATGAATCATGTTGTGCCCTACAAACACCACCTCCAACACTGTATGAATCATGTTGCGCCCTACAAACACCACCTCCAACACTGTATGAATCATGTTGTGCCCCACAAACACCACCTCCAACACTGTATGAATCATGTTGCGCCCTACAAACACCACCTCCACACTGTATGAATCATGTTGCGCCCTACAAACACCACCTCCAACACTGTATGAATCATGTTGCGCCCTACAAACACCACTTCCAACACTGTATGAATCATGTTGCGCCCTATAAACACCACCTCCAACACTGTATGAATCATGCTGCGCCCTACAAACACCACCTCCAACATCTAATGTTGTGATCGATGCCCCCAACAAAATCCTCTCCAAAATGATCAACTCGGTGATGCAGCCTCCAAAATCACTTCCTCGAGCGTTGTAAACTTTGTGTTACTGCCTACACACACTCCCTCTAACACTACAAACACTGTATTAAGTCCTATAAACACCCTCCAACACTATAGAGCTTGTGTTGAGCTCTTCAAACACTCCAACACTATACATCTTGTGTTGCACCATCACCTGCTCAACACCACAGCTTGTGTTGCACCAACACCTTCTCAACACCACAGCTTGTGTTGCACCATCACCTGCTCAACACCACAGTTTGTGTTGCACCAACACCTGCTCAACACCACAGTTTGTGTTGCACCATCACCTGCTCAACACCACAGTTGTGTTGCACCAACACCTGCTCAACACCACAGCTTGTGTTGCACCATCACCTGCTCAACACCACAGTTTGTGTTGCACCATCACCTGCTCAACACCACAGCTTGTGTTGCACCATCACCTGCTCAACACCACAGTTGTGTTGCACCAACACCTGCTCAACACCACAGCTTGTGTTGCATCATCACCTGCTCAACACCACAGTTTGTGTTGCACCATCACCTGCTCAACACCACAGCTTGTGTTGCACCATCACCTGCTCAACACCACAGTTGTGTTGCACCAACACCTGCTCAACACCACAGCTTGTGTTGCACCATCACCTGCTCAACACCACAGTTTGTGTTGCACCATCACCTGCTCAACACCACAGTTGTGTTGCACCAACACCTGCTCAACACCACAGCTTGTGTTGCACCATCACCTGCTCAACACCACAGTTTGTGTTGCACCATCACCTGCTCAACACCACAGCTTGTGTTGCACCATCACCTGCTCAACACCACAGTTGTGTTGCACCAACACCTGCTCAACACCACAGCTTGTGTTGCATCATCACCTGCTCAACACCACAGCTTGTGCTGCACCAACACCTGCTCAACACCACAGCTTGTGTTGCACCATCACCTGCTCAACACTACAGCTTGTGTTGCACCAACACCTGCTCAACACCACATCTTGTGTTGCATCATCACCTGCTCAACACCACATCTTGTGCTGCACCAACACCTGCTCAACACCACAGCTTGTGTTGCACCATCACCTGCTCAACACTACAGCTTGTGCTGCACCAACACCTGCTCAACACCACAGCTTGTGTTGCACCATCACCTGCTCAACACCACAGCTTGTGCTGCACCAACACCTGCTCAACACAACAGTTTGTGTTGCACCATCACCTGCTCAACACCACAGCCTATCTCTATACAGTGGGCCAAATCCCACTGTTAAACACACACCTAGTGACGTGGCACCCACAGTGTGACCAACCACGGGGCACCAGTGGCACCCACAGTGTGACCAACCACGGGGCACCAGTGGCACCCACAGTGTGACCAACCACGGGGCACCAGTGGCACCCACAGTGTGACCAACCACTGGGGCACCAGTGGCACCCACAGTGTGACCAACCACGGTGCACCCGCAGTGTTACCAACCATGAACAGCGGGGCACCAGCGTCATCCGCAGTATTACCAACCACCACCCACACACTCACCCGGAGACGTGGCACCACTGTCGAACGAACACGTGAAGCTCCTCTGGTCTTGACCACGTCATCAACACTAACCTGCTGGAAGAAAACGGGGCACCGTTACATGACATGCTTATCACCGATGATCAAGTAAATAATTACACAGAAAACGTACGACATTGGGTATGAGGGCCTAATCCTTTGACCTTGATTGGGTATGAGGACCTAATCCTTTGACCTTGATTGGGTATGAGGGCCTAATCCTTTGACCTTGATTGGGTATGAGGGCCTAATCCTTTGACCTTGATTGGGTATGAGGACCTAATCCTTTGACCTTGATTGGGTATGAGGGCCTAATCCTTTGACCTTGATTGGGTATGAGGACCTAATCCTTTGACCCTGATTGGGTATGAGGACCTAATCCTCTGACCTTGATTGGGTATGAGTACCTAATCCTTTGACCTTGATTGGGTATGAGGACCTAATCCTTTGACCTTGATTGGGTATGAGGGCCTAATCCTTTGACCTTGATTGGGTATGAGGACCTAATCCTTTGACCTTGATTGGGTATGAGGACCTAATCCTTTGACCCTGATTGGGTATGAGGACCTAATCCTCTGACCTTGATTGGGTATGAGTACCTAATCCTTTGACCTTGATTGGGTATGAGGACCTAATCCTCTGACCCTGATTGGGTATGAGGACCTAATCCTCTGACCTTGATTGGGTATGAGGACCTAATCCTTTGACCTTGATTGGGTATGAGGACTTGGCCCTTTTGACCCGACACCCTTCAAGGCCAGACCAAAAAAGTCTGGGCAAATCGAACCCAAGGGTCGTACCGTCGTGCTCGAAAGGGATCTTTGAGGGTCGCGATGCAATTGGTCGTGCTAAGGGTCGTAATAACCCTGAATGGTGTAGGTGGTTGAACATAACTGCTTCCCGGGGTCTGATTGGGTGACACCTGTGGGGTTATTCTACAACCCCACACACCACAGTTATAACAACACCACACACACACACACACACACACACACAACACACACTGTGTTGTAAGCTTCACACACAAACCTCAGGACAAGACTTGGGTGTTGTATCTCCCTTCATGGCTGGTGCCTTATCAACACTCCTGATAATGTATCTTTATACTCAAGTTGTTATCAGGACCAAGTTATATAAATCTTGGCCACTGGTCTCCCTAAGCACCGTCGTGTGTGTGTGTGTGTGTGTGTGGTGTGTGTGTGTGTGTGTGTGTAAGTACCAATTTGTAGTGTACGTGAAGGGAAGTTTTGACAGTCGTGTGTGTCACAAACAATTAAACAAATATAGACTGGTTTACTGAATTTAGGTAGTCATTCGAGTGGAAAATACGCAGTTAAGGTATGACATAATTGTGGGGGGGGGGGGGGAGATAATAGTAAGTAGTTAATTAACCACAAGAGATCATGTGATGAAGGTGGAGCTGGACACTTCTACAGTGGATAAGCGCACGACTGAAGGCTGTCTGCACAGTACAGGAAGGCTGACTGAGCCAAGTGTATGGGTTATACACTGACCGAGCCAAGTGTACAGTTCATACAATGACTGAGCCAAGTGTATGGGTTATACACTGACTGAGCCAAGTGTACAGTTCATACAATGACTGAGCCAAGTGTATGGTTTATACAATGACTGAGCCAAGTGTAGGTTCATACAATGACTGAGCCAAGTGTATGGTTCATACACTGACTGAGCCAAGTGTATGGTTCATACACTGACTGAGCCAAGTGTATGGTTCATACACACTGACTGCAGCCACGTGTATGGTTCATACAACTGACTGAAGCCAAGTGTATGGTTCATACACTGATGGTACAGTTCATACACTCACTGAGTCAAGTGTATGGTTTATACAATGACTGAGCCAAGTGTTTGGTTTATACAATGACTGAGCCAAGTGTGGTTCATACAATGACTGAGCCAAGTGTATGGTTTATACAATGACTGAGCCAAGTGTATGGTTCACACAATGACTGAGCCAAGTCTATGGTTCATACACTGACTGAGCCAAGTGTATGGTTTATACAATGACTGAGCCAAGTGTATGGTTCATACAATGACTGAGCCAAGTGTATGATTCATACACTGACTGAGCCAAGTATATGGTTTATACAATGACTGAACCAAGTATATGGTTCATACAATGACTGAGCCAAGTATATGGTTCATACAATGACTGAGCCAAGTGTATGGTTTATGCACTGACTGAGCCAGGAGTATGGTTTATACATTATACATTCAGTGATGATCAGTTGAACATTACGCGATATTCAGTTACACATTGGAGGTATTGCTGTGGTATTGCGTTGCCATACAATTTGTATTTAATGGTGAACAGCGAGTGATGTAGAGTTATATACATTTCGAACTGCCGTAATACTGTACTGACATATATTCGATGGTGAATATTTTCACGTCAGTTGCATTACAGTCATACAGCAGTCGACATGTACATAACTATGGGGGAAACTAAACCTATTTTGCCTGGCTTACCTGCGCACTTGTTTATGGACTGTTTACGACCATCACAGTAGCGAGCAAAGGACAATATCTATGTCTGTACGAGCACCACTGGTCGGCCGGTACAAGGTGATTGTGGTGACGGACGTCGGTCAATGGCGGTGTGGGGCGCAGGTACCTGGTATCTGTCACAGTCATAATGTCTGTACTAGGCGTTCGTCCCCTCCGAACCCCCTGGGGAAACTGTCACAAGAGTAACTGGGTCACAACTTCAAGGGCCGGAGTATATATACGTGTCAGGCGACCTATACAAGTGCGGCTCTGACCAAGTCACTGGTTCACTAGTTCACTGGTAAAGGTGTCTAATGAGTGTGTGAGTGTATCTATCTCCTCCACCATCACGATCACTGGAGGTAGACACTCCTGTGTGAGGATGGTGGGGTCCCACTCAGACGTAATCCAAGCATGAAGGGAGAGTGACAGTTCAGGGGGACGTGTTGACCACCAGCAGACAAGGCCGGTCCACGAGAGCACCACTAACCCACGTCCTTACCCCATCCAGGGGCTGGACGAGGTGTGTCGTGTGTATGTGTGTGTGCGTGGGTCTGTACCATATAAGCAAAGCGCTCATTCGTCGACCACCTCCTATGGGACGAATGGACAGTTGGGTTGTTTCGAAGCCACCCCCCCCTGACCTACCCGGGTCTCGGGTCCAGGTACGATGATTTATAGCAAGCGATGCTAACTACTTCACCACCGGCCTCACCCACAGCAGCCACGACCAGTGCACCGCTAATGCATCCAGAGAAAGCTGGCCTCCACAGCAGCCCACGATAGGCAAGGCCTTAGAGTACACACCATATGCAGCTCCTCCTCACTCCCTACACACACACACACACACACACAACACCTATGGCTACCTCCACGCACCTCACTCAGGGCGATACAACAACCCAGACACCACCACAACCACCTGAGCTATTGCCTTCCAGCAAGACGTTTACACAGATGAAGCACGGCATAACAACCCACAACCCTTCCTCAGCATAACAACCCACAACCCTCCCTCACAAAGGACTGGGACGCCTACCACACACACGCGACGGATCACCCCACCACACTCCATCTACAAAAGGTTATAGTCTGACGTTCATTTCAATCCTTGTGTTTACTACGTTTAAGTGAGTGATCCTTTACCTATGACAGGGTGGAATCCAACACCAAAGTGAATCCTTTAACCCCCTGGCGCTCTGCACCTATGAATAGGCTATCTACTTCTCATTCAACAGGTAATTCTCTTTGGTCTTAAAAGGTTTAAGAGTGCACACTGGACTAATACCTACAGCATGCGCCAGGTCAGCCAGGTACTGTGAGGAGTCGTTTGGCCCTGTGGGCCGCGGCTTCTAACAGTCTAGTCGACCAACGACCCTCCCCAACAGCCTTAGACCCAGCCCAGGTTGTGGGCAAAGATGACCCCTGCAGACTACATTATGTACACATCAGGTAAACGATGCCAAGATTCTTAATATCAGTGTTATAAGCAGCGTGTCACTTCACACTCTCACCTCGCGACACTTATAACCATACATAAACCATCTTACAAGCAGCACGGATGAATATAAACAAGAGTCAATGCTCCATCAATTCACTCCTCTCATGACACATCTAAAAACGAATAAAGACACTGATATAAAATAAATAAAGACGGATACAAAATAAATAAAGACACTGATATTCTATGAAATATTACCACCCCCCCTGTGTGTTATGACTCTCACAACTGGATAATCCTGTAGTCAAAACACTTTAATAACGACATCCACGTCACCAAGGCTGATTTACACCACTGCCGGAACAACGCAGGTGTTTGAGGGATGAGTCCGCTGGCCTCCTGGGGTGATCTGTGGTGAAGGCGTGTGTTACGAACTCGTTCGTCTGGGTGGTGAAAGGCGTGTGTTACGAACCCGTTCGTCTGGGTGGTGAAGGCGTGTGTTACGAACTCGTTCGTCTGGGTGGTGAAGGCGTGTGTTACGAACCCGTTCGTCTGGGTGGTGAAGGCGAGTGTTACGAACTCGTTCGTCACAGACCAGCGGACGTCACACGAGGCGGTCACGACACACGGCCCTCCTACACCAGAGCGACGGCCCAGTCACACCTCATAATGAGAGGACTGTAACGGAGATCGAAGCTGTAGTACTGTAATGCCTCCAGCCCCAACGAGAGGTAATGAGATGTGACACCCACCTAGTGGCCGCCCACACTGCTATAAGATGACGGGTTGGTGTGTGGGCCCGCTACGACAGGCCGCCCACACTGCTACAGCTGATGGGTGGGTGTGTAGGCCCCTGACAGAGGCCGCCCACACTAATACAGCTGATGGGTGGGTGTGTAGGCCCCTGCCAGAGGCCGCCCACAATCCTACAGTTGATGGGTGGGTGTGTAGGCCGCTGCCAGAGGCCGCCCACACTCCTACAACTGATGAGTGGGTGTGTGCGCCCCTACCAGAGGCCGCCCACACTGCTAGAGCCGATGGGTGGGTGTGTAGGTCCCTGCCACAGGCCGCCCACGTTACTACAGCTGAGAGGTAGGTGCAGGAGAATGGGTGCGTGGGCCCTCTAGCCAGAGGCCGCCCATACGGTAACATACGATGGTTGGCCCTCTGCCAAAGGACGCCCACACTGGGCACAGATAATGGGTGGCCCCCCTGGCCAGAGGCCGCCCATACGGTTACATACGATGGTTGGCCCCTGGCCAGAGGACGCCCACACGGGCACACATAATGGGTGGCCCCCTGGCCAGAGGACGCCCACACGGGCACAGATGACTGGATGGGTGAGTGGGCGGCCTTGTGTGCAAGGATTTTTACCCACACTACGCAGGATGATCAGTAAGGACAACCCGGACGTAGCTCATCATAATTGATTGTAATGACTACTAATTTTTGACTCATAAGGCAAGCATAAATGTCAAGGTCTCCTTGTTTGTCATGCGTACGAATGACTACGGAAAGGTAGGAGAGGAGGACCATCATGGGACATACGAAGAAGAGGAGGAGGAGGAGGAGGAGGAGGAGGAGGAGGAGGAGGAGGAGGAGGAGAAGAAGAAGAAGAAGAAGAAGAAGAAGAAGAAGAAGAAGAAGAAGAAGAGTACGAATGACTACGGAAAGGTAGAAGAGCAGGACCATGGGACATACGAAGAAGAGGGAAAAAGAAGAAGAAGAAGAAGAAGAAGAAGAAGAAGAAGAAGAAGAAGAAGAAGAAGAAGAAGACGAAGAAGAAGAAGAAGGAGAAGAAGAAGAAGAAAGACGGAGAGGATCATGGGACATACGAAGAAGAGGAAGAAGAAGAAGAAGAAGAAGAAGAAGAAGAAGAAGGAGAAGAAGACGAAGAAGAAGAGTACGAATGAATAGGGAAAGGAAGACGAAGAGGACCATGGGATATACGAAGAATAAGAAGAAGAAGAAGAAGAAGAAGAAGAAGAAGAAGAAGAAAGAAAGAAAGAAAGAAAGAAAGGAAAGAGATACTGATGATATGGAAGAAAAAGAAAAAAAAAAGATAGAAAACACGACATCTCCCATCGTGGTGCACCAGACCTGCCAATTTGCGTAATACATAATCACCACCCTATACAGATACGGGTCGAGGAGGCCAAACCTTCCTTCACCAAGGCAACCTGGTCGCACACCCAGCTGCGGGGATAGAAGACAGCCCCCGCAAGGCATATGCAAGTACACACACACACACACACACACACACACACAAACACACACACACGCATCATAATCAGGACTATGAGCGCGTCGCGAGCGCTGGGTCGCCAAGGACTTCAAAGCCCTGCGCCCCAAGAGCCGCCTCACCCACCACTCGAATCATGAAGCGAGCACCGACGCCACGCCCCAAATACCTCCCAAATTCCCCTCCTCCCCAGACCCGCCACCCTCCCCTGTACTCCTGCATGAGTCGCGAGGGAGGGGAAGGAAGGAAGGAGGAGTGGGGGGGCCAAATATCATCAGCTGCCGTGAGTGAGTGAGTGAGTGAGTGAGGAGGGGGCAGGCAGGCAGGCAGACAGACGGACGAAATTGAAGCGGCCAATCAAGGAGCCGACGAGGATCTCACCTCTGCCTCTCTCTCTCTCATCCTAATCGAAGAAGTCAACAGGGAAGCGAAGAGGGAGGGAGGGAGGGAAAGTGTCAACGCTCCCCTGCTGCACTTACCAACTTCTTCTGCCACTCGCGTCGAGGTGATCCTCCTCCAAAAAGCGAGGCGAGGTTCGCTAGAGTCGATCACAGAAGGAGATTAGCTGCATCCTGCAATTTGGCGAATTACCTGGATTCACAGCCAAGAGAGAGAGAGAGAGGGGGGGGGGAGAGACAGATCAAATATCTCGGGCGGTCAGAAGGGGGACTGAGAGAGAGAGAGAGAGAGAGAGAGAGAGAGAGAGAGAGAGAGAGAGAGAGAGAGAGAGAGAGAGAGAGAGAGAAGACCCACCTCGCTTTCCCCTGTGCTTGATTTATGAGTATGATTGAGGCACCCCACAGCTAACCACTTGAACTGGACTTTTTTCTTTTTTTTTTGACCCTTCGGAGGTATGGGCTGAAGGGTACATGGCTCGCGGGTTAGATGGAGGCCAACTTGGTGCCCATGGAACGCAAGGGGGTAGAGATACAGCAAAGGTGCCATAGGGGGGAGGCAGATGGTGGCCAGCCACGAAGAGATATGCAGTCTGTAAGGTCTGCCGCCCTTACAGGAACTGGCCTCAGGAAGGACACCCACACGCCATTAGTACTGGCGTGTTACAGTGGCAAGATGTAGGAGGACGAGGAGGAGGAGGAGGAGGAGGAGGAGGCGTGGGGTGGCGGAGGCGTGGGGTGGAGGAGGCGTGGGGTGGAGGACGCGTGAGTGGGGATAATAAGGAAAGTTCTTTTCTTTACTACGAACTACGCTCAACCCTGTGTTGCTTGATTGAGGTTCAGGTTGCTGTGGCTTATATATAAAGTTGTGGGTCACAACCCTTGTGAGTTGAGGTGGTGTTGGGTTTGGGGGGGCGACGATGATGGCGACGGAGGTGTTGCTTACGCCCGACCGCTTCACCACACACACACACACACACACACACACACACACACACAACACCACCATCCCATCACCACCACTAACACCACCATCCATCACCATCACCACCACTAACACCACCATCCCATCACCATCACCACCACTAACACAACATCCCATCACCACCACTAACACAACATCCCATCACCACCACTAACACAACATCCCATCACCACCACTAACACAACATCCCATCACCACCACTAACACCACCATCCCATCACCACCACTAACACAACATCCCATCACCATCACCACCACTAACACCACCATCCCATCACCATCACCACCACTAACACAACATCCCATCACCACCACTAACACCACCATCCCATCACCACCACTAACACCACCATCCATCACCATCACCACCACTAACACAACATCCCATCACCACCACTAACACAACATCCCATCACCACCACTAACACCACCATCCCATCACCATCACCACCACTAACACAACATCCCATCACCACCACTAACACCACCATCCCATCACCACCACTAACACAACATCCCATCACCACCACTAACACAACATCCCATCACCACCACTAACACCACCATCCCATCACCATCACCACCACTAACACCACCATCCCATCACCATCACCACCACTAACACAACATCCCATCACCACCACTAACACAACATCCCATCACCACCACTAACACAACATCCCATCACCACCACTAACACCACCATCCCATCACCATCACCACCACTAACACAACATCCCATCACCACCACTAACACAACATCCCATCACCACCACTAACACAACATCCCATCACCACCACTAACACCACCATCCCATCACCATCACCACCACTAACACCACCATCCCATCACCATCACCACCACCACCAACAACAGACCACCTCACACAGCCACAGACCCACCACTAGCTGCAACACAGCCAGGAGCAATAGACCACCTCACACAACCACAGACCCACCACTAGCTGCAACACAGCCAGGAGCAATAGACCACCTCACACAGCCACAGACCCACCACTAGCTGCAACACAGCCAGGAGCAATAGACCACCTCACACAGCCACAGACCCACCACTAGCTGCAACACAGCCAGGAGCAATAGACCACCTCACACAACCACAGACCCACCACTAGCTGCAACACAGCCAGGAGCAATAGACCACCTCACACAACCACAGACCCACCACTAGCTGCAACACAGCCAGGAGCAATAGACCACCTCACACAGCCACAGACCCACCACTAGCTGCAACACAGCCAGGAGCAATAGACCACCTCACACAACCACAGACCCACCACTAGCTGCAACACAGCCAGAAGCAACAGACCACCTCACACAGCCACAGACCCACCACTAGCTGCAACACAGCCAGGAGCAATAGACCACCTCACACAACCACAGACCCACCACTAGCTGCAACACAGCCAGGAGCAATAGACCACCTCACACAACCACAGACCCACCACTAGCTGCAACACAGCCAGGAGCAATAGACCACCTCACACAGCCACAGACCCACCACTAGCTGCAACACAGCCAGGAGCAATAGACCACCTCACACAGCCACAGACCCACCACTAGCTGCAACACAGCCAGGAGCAATAGACCACCTCACACAGCCACAGACCCACCACTAGCTGCAACACAGCCAGGAGCAATAGACCACCTCACACAGCCACAGACCCACCACTAGCTGCAACACAGCCAGGAGCAATAGACCACCTCACACAACCACAGACCCACCACTAGCTGCAACACAGCCAGGAGCAATAGACCACCTCACACAGCCACAGACCCACCACTAGCTGCAACACAGCCAGGAGCAATAGACCACCTCACACAGCCACAGACCCACCACTAGCTGCAACACAGCCAGGAGCAATAGACCACCTCACACAACCACAGACCCACCACTAGCTGCAACACAGCCAGGAGCAATAGACCACCTCACACAACCACAGACCCACCACTAGCTGCAACACAGCCAGGAGCAATAGACCACCTCACACAGCCACAGACCCACCACTAGCTGCAACACAGCCAGGAGCAATAGACCACCTCACACAGCCACAGACCCACCACTAGCTGCAACACAGCAAGGAGCAACAGACCACTTCACGCAGCCACAGACCCATCACCAGCACCAACACAGCCAGGAGCAACAGACCACCTCACACAGCCACAGACCCATCACCAGCACCAACACAGCCAGGAGCAACAGAGTACCTCACACAGCCACAGACCCACCACCAGCACCACAGCCAGGAGCAACAGAACACCTCACACAGCCACAGACCCACCAGCAGCAGCAACACAGCCAGGAGCAATAGACCACCTCACACAGCCACAGACCCACTAGCTGCAACACAGCCAGAAGCAACAGACCACCTCACACAACCACAGACCCACCAGCAGCAGCACCACAGCCAGAAGCAACAGACCACCTCACACAGCCACAGACCCACCACTAGCTGCAACACAGCCAGGAGCAACAGACCACCTCACACAGCCACAGACCCACCACCACCACCAACAACAGACCACCTCACACAATCAGGTGGCCATCAGCGGTGGTAATGGCTTATTGAACACTGGTGTAGACTGATGGCTGCCGTGTGCCCGCCCGCCTTGGCACGACCCTCCTGGGCTGAAGAACGTGTGGCTACGGTGGGGAGAGTCATGTGTGGGAGGGCCCCTGAGGTGTGGGGAAGATGTGTGTGGGTGTGCGCTGTAGGGCGGCGGTGGAGGGCAACGGTGGGCGTAGAGGGAGGGAGGGAGTGAGGGAGGGAGGGGGACATCTGGAGCAGTGGTGTCGCGGGAGGTGGGTGTTCTGGGTGGGAGGTGTGAGGGAAGAGTTGTGCACACCAAGTTGAGGGGATAGAAACAGTCCCCCCCCACCCAACGCCCCTCTGCGCCAGGTAGAGGGGGGGGGGGTGTCTTGCCACGTGAGCGCCCTCACGACACACGCCCTTTAATGATGAGGTCATGTCTGTCATGTCTGTCTGTCTGTCTGTCTCTCCGACAGTCCGCGTCTGTCTGTCTGCCGTCTGGGCTGAGCAGCGTGACCGTGCACTAGATGGCACTGGATCTCTAGGATGGGTCGACACACACACACACACACACACACACACACACACACACACACACACACACACACACACACACACACGTCCACATACACACACACACACACACACACACACACACACACACACATACACACACACACACACGCCCTCTGAGGACACCACAGGAAACTGCTGATTTAACAAGAAGGCAAGATCATTACCATCACTCCATCACCATCACAGCCATCACCCCCCACCACCACCATCCCATCACCACCATCAACACTCCCATCACCACCAACACCAACACCACCATCACCACCACTAACACCACCATCCCATCACCATCACCACCACCACCAACACCACAATCCCATCATCACCACCACTAACACAACATCCCATCACCACCACTAACACCACCATCCCATCACCATCACCACCACCACCAACACCACCATCCCATCACCATCACCACCACCACCAACACCACCATCACCACCACTAACACCACCATCCCATCACCATCACCACCACCACCAACACCACCATCCCATCATCACCACCACTAACACAACATCCCATCACCACCACTAACACCACCATCCCATCACCATCACCACCACCACCAACACCACCATCCCATCACCATCACCACCACCACCAACACCACCATCACCACCACTAACACCACCATCCCATCACCATCACCAACACCACAATCCCATCATCACCACCACTAACACAACATCCCATCACCACCACTAACACCACCATCCCATCACCACCAACACCACCACCACCATCACCACCACCACCACCATCACCCCCCTTTCCCCTTTCTTTTCAAGTGCCTAAAAACCCGGAAAAACAGCTCTTTGAAAAACCACTCTCGCCACGTTCCACCTGCCTCCAGCCAGCACTTGCCCTCACCGTGGTCAAACCATCTGGCCAACAGGCCATCTGGCTGTGATCAACGTACCGTCTGGCTCTGGCTAACAGAACAGAGACCAGACCAGACCATCTGGCTGTGATCAACGTACCGTCTGGCTCTGGTTAACAGACCAGAGAGACAGACCAGACCAAACCAGACCAAACCATCTGGCTGTATTCAACGTACCGTCTGGCTCTGGTTAACAGACCAGGGCCCAAACCCCGCCTTTCGGCTGTAAAAAAAATCAAACGTCCCGTCTGGCTCTGGTTAACGGGACCAAGACCGGGGGACCAGGGACCATTGGTGTATAAAACGTACCGTCTGGCCTGGCTAACAGACCAGAGAGACCAGACCAGACCAAACCATCTGGCTGTATTCAACGTACCGTCTGGCTCTGGCTAACAGACCAGAGACACAAGACCAGACCAGATCAGAGACCAACTGAGAGTGTGGCCAGCCAACGCACCGGACCATCCATCTGTAACCTGGAGATCTCAACCCAGTCAGAGACTCACTCCACTTTTACCTTAAGGGTTCATATGTTCCTCGCAGAAGGAAGGGGGGAAAAGGGAGGGGGGAGGGAGGAGGGGGGGAAGAAGGGAGGGAGGGAGGGAGAGATTTGTAACCCATTACCAACTCGGCAAAAAATTCCAAAAATTTCCCAGGGGGTACAGGGGGGGGGGGGGGGGGGGGGGGGGGGGGGGTTGAGGGGGGCGGCTACAGTGGGGTACTCACCAGGGCCCGGCCTCTGAAGGGACACACACACACACACACAACCACCCACCCCCTTTACCCCTGCAAAAAAGCCTTACTATACATGACTTCACAGCTGTATTTTCCCAAAAGAGGGAAAATCCCCTCAATAATTAAAAAATTAATAATAATAATAATAATAATAATAAAAAAAAAAAATTATTATTTTATTTTATTATTTTTATCATTTTATTATTATTTTTATTTTTATTATTATTATTATTATTTTTTAATTATTTTATTATTATTATCATTTTTATTTTTAATTTTTTTTATTATCATTTTTATTATATTATCATCATTATTATTTTTAAATATTTTTTTTAAAATAAAAATTTCATTATTGTTATCATTTTTTATTATATTATTATTTTATCTTATTATCTTTAGAAATATTATTATTATCATTATTTTATAATTTTTATTTTTATTTTTTCAATAATTACTACCTTATCCAGTCCCCGGCTACCAACTGGGGTTCTGACCAACGATAAACAGTAACTACCACTTCACTACGTACGTAAGTTGTCAGCTCCCTTACAGTCAGCCACCCATTTCCCCTCCACCCAGCGCAGCCACCCATTTTCCTCCCTCCCATCCCAGCGTCAGCCACCCACTTCCTCCCTCCCATCCCAGCGTTAGCCACCCACTTCCTCCCTCCCACCCCAGCGTCAGCCACCCACTTCCTCCCTCCCATCCCGCGTCACTTTCAACCCCGGGTGCCCCTTCCAACTCCGTCATCTTCACGACCCGGTACGTCATCCTCAATTATCAACCAAAAACATCCTCTGCCTTCTTTATTTTCCCCTCGGGACCAAAAAGTTCCAAAATACTCGTTAGAGGAGGATCACATGTCATCCTCAAGGGGTCTACGGTCATCCTCAAGGTTCCTCGATCTCCCCTCCAGGGGGTCAAGGACCACCTTCGTCATCGTCAAGAACATTAGTGCAGATGGTTCTCTACCACGAAGTCCCTTGACTGGAGGTCAAAGACCATCAGCAGAGGGTGGTCTGTGAGACATCCAGGGGCTTCCGGCCGGGGGTCGTCTAAAAAGGGGGCCGAGGTCGAGCCAAGAGGGAAAGGGGCATCACTCCGTCATGAAATGTGAAAAAAAAAATGATTCCCCACATACTTCATCGTGGTGTAGAGGTACGTAAATGTGGCTCACAAGTGAATGGTCCTAGGTTGTGGTCCGCGGTGGGCGGCTGGTGGTCTATCGCCCTCCCTCAGAGACCTCAAAGGTGGTAGTGAGTGTGGTAGGTGAGTGCAAGGGTCGGGGCGTCTGTCTCCCTCCCTCAGAGACCCCACGGATGGAAGTGAGTGTGGTAGGCGAGTGCCAGGGTCGGGGCGTCTGTGCCTCCCTCCCTCACAGTCATCAGTGTCTTGGTCACCTACACTCCTACCTCCTGCTGCTGTCAGCTGTACCTGTCACCCGCCTGCTGCTTCAGTCAAACGTATCCGTCTCCTGCCTCCTGCTGCTGTCAGCTGTACCAATTTACCAGCTGGTGTTACTGCTGGGCCCTAGGCTGCTGGGCTGGGTCGTTGATCGACCAAGCTGTTGGGAAGACCCGGGGGGGTTTAAGGCTTTTTCTCTTTTTGTGCAGATCATAACTTTTGATCTTAGAGGTAGCATTTCGCCAAGTCTTTCCTCCCTCTCGTGGCAGTAAGATGTTATTTATACAAGTGTAGGTTTGGGACTTTGGCTTCCCAGGATTTTCAAAGCGTAGATGGTGATACACCTCTTCCGTCTGCGCTCGAGAGAACAGCCCAAGTGATATCAGCCATTCTAAAGTCATTTAGTTCCTGTAGGAAGTTCATACGGGCCGTGAAAGATCTCTGATCACTTTCCAATTCTGCAGTGTCGCCTGC
>NC_092243.1:69876969-69994469 GCF_036320965.1 Panulirus ornatus | reverse complement strand
TGTGAGCTGGTCAACACCACTCATTAACCACATGTGATACAGTCAAAGCCTCTCACAAAACCCTACATTTTGTGAGCAAGTCTTCCAACTCACAAACCCTTCTCCTCACACACAATCACAACTTCAAAGAAAAACACGTTCTCTGTGACCAAAAACCTCACAAAACACGTTCTCTGTGACCAAAAACCTCACAAAACACGTTCTCTGTGACCAAAAACCTCACAAAACACGTTCTCTGTGACCAAAACCAAATAAACTCACACATTTTCTCTGTGAACACAAGACAAGACTTAAAAACCAGAAGGGCCTTCTGTGAGAAGCATCCAGCATCTCACAACCTGACAGCCATGGCCCCAAGGCTGGGTTGTGGTACGAACAGGACCACGAAGACTTCATTAGGTACTGACTGTGGCGTAAGGTAGGTAGGTAGGTGGTAGGTGGTGGCGTAAGGTAGGCATGTGGTGGTAGGTGGTGGTGGTAGGTGGTAGGTTGTGGTGGGTGGTAGGTGGTGGCTGGTTGTGGTAGGTGGTTGTGGTTGATGGTGGTGGTGGCTGGTTGTGGTTGATGGTGGTGGTGGCTGGTTGTGGTTGGTGGTGGTGGTGGCTGGTTGTGGTAGGTGGTTGTGGTTGATGGTGGTGGTGGCTGGTTGTGGTTGATGGTGGTGGTGGCTGGTTGTGGTTGGTGGTGGTGACTGGTTGTGGTTGTGGTGGTGATGGTAGGTGGTTGTGGTGGTGGTGGCTAGTTGTGGTAGGTGGTTATGGTTGATGGTGGCTGGTTGTGGTTGGTAGTGGTTGGTGATGGTGGCTGGTTGTGGTAGGTTGTGGTTGATGGTGGTGGCTGGTTGTGGTTGGTGGTGGTGGTGGCTGGTTGTGGTTGGTGGTGGTGGTGGCTAGTTGTGGTTGGTGGTAGTGGCTGGTTGTAGTTGCGGTAGGTGGTGGTAGTTGGTGGTAGGTGGTGGCTGGTTGTGGTAGGTGGTGGTAGGTGGTGGCAGGTTGTGGTAGGTGGTGGTTGGTGATGGTGGCTGGTTGTGGTAGGTGGTTGTGGTTGATGGTGGTGGCTGGTTTTGGTTGGTGGTAGTGGCTGGTTGTGGTTGCGGTAGGTGGTGGTAGGTGGTGGCTGGTTGTGGTAGGTGGTGGTGATGGTGGCCAGTTGTGGTAGGTGGTAGTGGTAGGTGGTAGTGATGCTATCAACTCATCTGTCCTCTATCTATTTAATCAGTTGACATCAGGGGAGTGTTCCTTCAAATGATGTCACACTCAAAAACCGGCCGGGAGGGTGACATCTTCGTACGGTGGACCACAAATGATGTCACAACCACAAACCCTCAAATAGGACATCACTTCAGTGTTCCTCGAGATGATGATGTCACAACCACAACCCCTCAAATATGAAGACGTCACTTCAGTCTTCCAGGAGATGATGATGTCACAACCGCAACCCCTCAAATAAGAGGACATCACTTCAGTCTTCCTGGAGATGATGTCATACAACCCGTTCAGGATAGTGACATCACTGCATCGTTCCTAAGGATGATGTCACAACCAAACACCGTGCAGGGAGATGACATCACCCATAGTGTTCCTGGAAATGATGTCACCAACCCCCTTAAAAAAGTAAAATGACACCCCAAGTGAAGTCCTGGAAGTGATGGAAGGCATAACCAGTCCAGTAACATGATGTCCTCTTCGATATGATGTCAGAGTATGAGCCCATCCACCAAGATGACATCGCTAAACTGTTCCTAGAGATGATTGTCACATTCAGAGTCCATCTAGCAAGATGACGTCACTAAACTGTTGCTAGAGATGATGTCACATTCGAAGCAAATCGAGCAAGACGACGTCACTAAACCGTTCCTAGAGATGATGGTCCACCACTTCTGCGCCCATTAGCAAGATGACATCAATACACAGCCAGTGTTACCACACCACAACAGTCATCACCACCAGCCAGTTGTTACCACCATCACCAACAGCCAGTGTTACCACCATCACACCAGCAGTGTTACACCATCACACCAGCAGTGTTACCACACCACAACAGTCATCACCACCAGCCAGTGTTACCACCATCAACAACAGTCACCACCACCAGCAGTGTTACACCATCACAACAGTCACCACCAGCCAGTGTTACACCATCACAACAGTCACCACCAGCCAGTGTTACACCATCACAACAGTCACCACCACCAGCAGTGTTACACCATCACAACAGTCACCACCAGCCAGTTGTTACCACCATCACCAGCCAGTGTTACACCATCACAACAGTCACCACCAGCCAGTGTTACCACACCACAACAGTCATCACCACCAGCCAGTTGTTACCACCATCACAAGAGTCACCACCACCAGCCAGTGGTTACCACCATCACAACAGTCACCACCACCAGCCAGTTGTTACCACCATCACACCAGCCTGTGTTACCACCATCAGCCAGTGTTACCACCATCAGCCAGTGTTACACATCACCACCAGCCAGTGTTACCACCATCACCACCAGCCTGTGTTACCACCATCACCACCAGGCCAGTGTTACCACCATCACACCAGCCTGTGTTACCACCATCACAACAGTCACCACCACAGCCAGTGTTACCACCATCACACAGCCAGTGTTACACCATCACACCAGCAGTGTTACACCATCACAACAGTCACCACCAGCCAGTTGTTACCACCATCACACCAGCCTGTGTTACCACCATCACCAACAGCCAGTGTTACCACCATCACACCAGCCTGTGTTACCACCATCACAACAGTCACCACCAGCCTGTGTTACCACCATCACCACCAGACAGTGTTACCACCATCACACCAGCCTGTGTTACCACCATCACACAGCCAGTGTTACACCATCACCACCAGCCAGTTGTTACCACCATCACCACCAGACAGTGTTACCACCATCACGACAGTCACCACCACCAGCCAGTGGTTACCACCATCACCACCAGGCCAGTGTTACCACCATCAGCCAGTGTTACCACCACCAGCCAGGTGTTACCACCACCAGCCAGGTGTTACCACCACCAGCCAGGTGTTACCACCACCAGCAGTGTTACCACCACCAGCCAGTTGTTACCACCATCACCACCTGCCAGTGTTACCACCACCAGCCAGTGGTTACCACCATCACCACCTGCCAGTGTTACCACCACCAGCCAGGTGTTACCACCACCAGCCAGTGGTTACCACCATCACCACCAGGCCAGTGTTACCACCACCAGCCAGTGGTTACCACCATCACCACCAGCCTGTGTTACCACCATCAGCCAGTGTTACCACCACCAGCCAGTGGTTACCACCATCACCACCTGCCAGTGTTACCACCACCAGCCAGGTGTTACCACCACCAGCCAGTGGTTACCACCATCACCACCTGCCAGTGTTACCACCACCAGCCAGTTGTTACCACCATCACCACCAGGCCAGTGTTACCACCACCAGCCAGTGGTTACCACCATCACCACCAGGCCAGTGTTACCACCACCAGCCAGTGGTTACCACCATCACCACCAGGCCAGTGTTACCACCACCAGCCAGTGGTTACCACCATCACCACCAGCCAGTTGTTACCACCATCACCACCAGGCCAGTGTTACCACCACCAGCCAGTGGTTACCACCATCACCACCTGCCAGTGTTACCACCACCAGCCAGTGGTTACCACCATCACCACCAGCCTGTGTTACCACCATCAGCCAGTGTTACCACCACCAGCCAGTGGTTACCACCATCACCAGCCAGTGTTACCACCACCAGCAGTGTTACCACCACCAGCCAGTGGTTACCACCATCACCAGCCAGTGTTACCACCACCAGCCAGTGGTTACCACCATCACCACCAGGCCAGTGTTACCACCACCAGCAGTGTTACCACCACCAGCAGTGTTACCACCACCAGCCAGTGGTTACCACCATCACCACCAGGCCAGTGTTACCACCACCAGCCAGGTGTTACCACCACCAGCAGTGTTACCACCACCAGCCAGGTGTTACCACCACCAGCCAGGTGTTACCACCACCAGCCAGTGGTTACCACCATCACCAGCCAGTGTTACCACCACCAGCAGTGTTACCACCACCAGCCAGTGGTTACCACCATCACCAGCCAGTGTTACCACCACCAGCCAGGTGTTACCACCACCAGCCAGTTGTTACCACCATCAGCCAGTGTTACCACCACCAGCAGTGTTACCACCACCAGCCAGTGGTTACCACCATCACCACCTGCCAGTGTTACCACCACCAGCAGTGTTACCACCACCAGCAGTGTTACCACCACCAGCAGTGTTACCACCACCAGCCAGTGGTTACCACCATCACCACCAGCCTGTGTTACCACCATCAGCCAGTGTTACCACCATCAGCCAGTGTTACCACCACCAGCCAGGTGTTACCACCACCAGCAGTGTTACCACCACCAGCAGTGTTACCACCACCAGCAGTGTTACCACCATCAGCCAGTGTTACCACCATCAGCCAGTGTTACCACCATCAGCCAGTGTTACCACCATCAGCCAGTGTTACCACCATCACAAGAGTCACCACCACCAGCCAGTGGTTACCACCATCACCACCAGCCAGTGGTTACCACCATCACAAGAGTCACCACCACCAGCCAGTTGTTACCACCATCAGCCAGTGTTACCACCATCAGCCAGTGTTACCACACCACAACAGTCATCACCACCAGCCAGTGGTTACCACCATCACCACCAGCAGTGTTACCACCATCACACCAGCAGTGTTACCACATCACCAGCCAGTGTTACCACCATCACCACCAGACAGTGTTACCACCATCACCAGCCAGTGTTACCACAATCACCACCAGCCAGTGTTACCACCACCAGCAGTGTTACCACCATCACAAGAGTCACCACCACCAGCCAGTGTTACCACACCACAACAGTCATCACCACCAGCCAGTGTTACCACCACCAGCCAGTGGTTACCACCATCACCAGCCAGTGTTACACCATCACAACAGTCACCACCAGCCAGTGTTACCACCATCACAAGAGTCACCACCACCAGCCAGTTGTTACCACCATCACACCAGCCTGTGTTACCACCATCAGCCAGTGTTACCACCATCATCACCAGCCAGTGTTACACATCACCACCAGCAGTGTTACCACCATCACGACAGTCACCACCACCAGCAGTGTTACCACCATCAGCCAGTGTTACCACATCACCAGCCAGTGTTACCACATCACCAGCCAGTGTTACCACATCACCAGCCAGTGTTACACCATCACAACAGTCACCACCAGCCAGTGTTACACCATCACCACCAGACAGTGTTACCACCATCAGCCAGTGTTACCACCATCACCACCAGACAGTGTTACCACCATCACCAACAGCCAGTGTTACCACCATCAGCCAGTGTTACCACCATCAGCCAGTGTTACCACCATCAGCCAGTGTTACCACATCACCAGCCAGTGTTACCACCATCAGCCAGTGTTACCACATCACCAGCCAGTGTTACACCATCACCACCAGCCTGTGTTACCACCATCACCACCAGCCAGTTGTTACCACCATCAGCCAGTGTTACCACCATCACAAGAGTCACCACCACCAGCAGTGTTACCACCATCACAAGAGTCACCACCACCAGCCATGTTACCACCATCACAACAGTCACCACCACCAGCAGTGTTACCACCATCAGCCAGTGTTACACATCACCACCAGCCAGTGGTTACCACCATCACCACCAGCCTGTGTTACCACCATCAGCCAGTGTTACCACCATCAGCCAGTGTTACACATCACCACCAGCCAGTGGTTACCACCATCACCAGCCAGTGTTACACATCACCACCAGCCAGGTGTTACCACCACCAGCAGTGTTACCACCACCAGCAGTGTTACCACCATCAACAACAGTCACCACCAGCCAGTTGTTACCACCATCACCACCAGCCAGTGTTACCACCATCACCAACAGCCAGTGTTACCACACCACAACAGTCATCACCACCAGCCAGTGTTACCACCACCAGCCAGTGTTACACCATCACCACCAGCCTGTGTTACCACCATCACCACAGCCAGTGTTACCACACCAGCCAGTGTTACCACCATCACCACCTGCCAGTGTTACCACCATCAACAACAGTCACCACCACCAGCCAGTGTTACCACCATCACAACAGTCACCACCACCAGCAGTGTTACCACCACCAGCCAGTGTTACCACCATCACCACCACCAGCCAGGGTTACCACCATCACAAGAGTCACCACCACCAGCAGTGTTACCACCACCAGCAGTGTTACACCATCACCACCAGGCCAGTGTTACCACCACCAGCAGTGTTACCACCACCAGCCAGGGTTACCACCATCACCAACAGCCAGTGTTACCACCACCAGCAGTGTTACACCATCACCACCAGACAGTGTTACCACCATCACCACCAGGCCAGTGTTACCACCATCAGCCAGTGTTACACCATCACCACCAGCCTGTGTTACCACCATCACACCAGCCTGTGTTACCACCATCAGCCAGTGTTACCACCACCAGCAGTGTTACACCATCACCACCAGCCTGTGTTACCACCATCAGCCAGTGTTACCACATCACCACCAGCAGTGTTACACCATCACCACCAGGCCAGTGTTACCACCATCAGCCAGTGTTACCACCATCACGACAGTCACCACCACCAGCCAGGGTTACCACCATCACCAGCCAGTGTTACCACCATCACAAGAGTCACCACCACCAGCAGTGTTACACCATCACCACCAGCAGTGTTACACCATCACAACAGTCACCACCACCAGCAGTGTTACACCATCACAACAGTCACCACCACAGCCAGTGTTACACCATCACAACAGTCACCACCACCAGCAGTGTTACCACCATCACCAACAGCCAGTGTTACCACCATCACCACCAGCCAGTGTTACCACCATCACCACAGCCAGTGTTACCACATCACCACCAGCCAGTGTTACCACCACCAGCAGTGTTACCACCATCACACAGCCAGTGTTACCACACCAGCCAGTGTTACCACCATCACCACCAGGCCAGTGTTACCACCACCAGCCAGTGTTACACCATCACACCAGCCTGTGTTACCACCATCACACAGCCAGTGTTACACCATCACAACAGTCACCACCACAGCCAGTGTTACCACACCAGCCAGTGTTACCACCATCACCACCAGGCCAGTGTTACCACCATCACCAACAGCCAGTGTTACCACCATCACACAGCCAGTGTTACCACAATCACCACCAGCCAGTTGTTACCACCATCACCACCAGCAGTGTTACCACCACCAGCCAGTGGTTACCACCATCACCACCAGCCAGTGTTACCACCATCACCACCAGGCCAGTGTTACCACCATCACCAGCCAGTGTTACCACCACCAGCAGTGTTACCACCATCAGCCAGTGTTACCACCATCACCACCTGCCAGTGTTACCACCATCACCACCTGCCAGTGTTACCACCATCACCACCAGGCCAGTGTTACCACCATCACCACCTGCCAGTGTTACCACCATCACCACCAGCCTGTGTTACCACCATCACCACCAGCCTGTGTTACCACCATCACAACAGTCACCACCAGCCAGTTGTTACCACCATCAGCCAGTGTTACCACCATCACACAGCCAGTGTTACCACCATCACACAGCCAGTGTTACCACCATCACGACAGTCACCACCACCAGCCAGTTGTTACCACCATCACCACCAGCCAGTGTTACCACCATCAGCCAGTGTTACCACCATCACACAGCCAGTGTTACCACCATCAGCCAGTGTTACCACCATCACAACAGTCACCACCACAGCCAGTGTTACCACCATCAACAACAGTCACCACCAGCCGTGTTACCACCATCACAACAGTCACCACCACAGCCAGTGTTACCACCATCACAACAGTCACCACCAGCCAGTGTTACACCATCACAACAGTCACCACCACCAAGCCAGTGTTACCACCATCAGCCAGTGTTACCACACCACAACAGTCATCACCACCAGCCAGTGTTACCACCATCACAACAGTCACCACCAGCCGTGTTACCACCATCACCACAGCCAGTGTTACACCATCACAACAGTCACCACCAGCCAGTGTTACACATCACCACCAGCCAGTGTTACCACCATCAGCCAGTGTTACCACCACCAGCAGTGTTACACCATCACAACAGTCACCACCAGCCAGTGTTACCACCACCACAACAGTCATCACCACCAGCCAGTGTTACACCATCACAACAGTCACCACCAGCCAGTGTTACCACCATCACAACAGTCACCACCAGCCAGTGTTACCACCATCACCACCAGGCCAGTGTTACCACCACCAGCAGTGTTACCACCATCACGACAGTCACCACCACCAGCCAGTGTTACCACACCAGCCAGTGTTACACCATCACCACCAGGCCAGTGTTACCACCACCAGCAGTGTTACACCATCACAACAGTCACCACCAGCCAGTTGTTACCACCATCACACCAGCAGTGTTACCACCATCACACAGCCAGTGTTACCACCATCACCAACAGTCACCACCCACCAGTCCCACCACCAGCAGTGTTACCACCATCACAACAGTCACCACCAGCCAGTGTTACCACCATCACCAGCCCAGTGTTACCCTCATCACAAGAGTCACCACCACCAGCCAGTGTTACCACCATCACAACAGTCACCACACCAGCCAGTGTTACCACCACCACAACAGTCATCACCACCAGCCAGTGTTACCACATCACCAGCCAGTGTTACACATCACAACAGTCACCACCACAGCCAGTGTTACCACCATCACAACAGTCACCACCACCAGCCAGTGTTACCACCACCACAACAGTCATCACCACCAGCCAGTGTTACCACCATCACCAGCCAGTGTTACCACCATCACAACAGTCACCACCACCAGCCAGTGTTACCACCATCACAACAGTCACCACCACCAGCCAGTGTTACCACCATCACAACAGTCACCACCACCAGCCAGTGTTACCACCATCACCACCAGCCAGTGTTACCACCATCACGACAGTCACCACCAGCCAGTGTTACCACCATCACAACAGTCACCACCACCAGCCAGTGTTACCACCATCACAACAGTCATCACCACCAGCCAGTGTTACCACCATCACCAGCCAGTGTTACCACCACCACAACAGTCACCACCACCAGCCAGTGTTACCACCATCACAACAGTCACCACCACCAGCCAGTGTTACCACCATCACAACAGTCACCACCACCAGCCAGTGTTACCACCATCACCACCAGCCAGTGTTACCACCATCACCAGCCAGTGTTACCACCATCACCAGCCAGTGTTACCACCATCACAACAGTCACCACCACCAGCCAGTGTTACCACCATCACCAGCCAGTGTTACCACCATCACCAGCCAGTGTTACCACCATCACAACAGTCACCACCACCAGCCAGTGTTACCACCATCACCACCAGCCAGTGTTACCACCATCACCACCAGCCAGTGTTACCACCATCACCACCAGCCAGTGTTACCACCATCATCACCAGCCAGTGTTACCACCATCACCAGCCAGTGTTACCACCATCACCACCAGCCAGTGTTACCACCATCACCACCAGCCAGTGTTACCACCACCAGCCAGTGTTACCACCATCACCACCAGCCAGTGTTACCACCATCACCACCAGCCAGTGTTACCACCATCATCACCAGCCAGTGTTACCACCATCACCACCAGCCAGTGTTACCACCATCACCACCAGCCAGTGTTACCACCATCACCACCAGCCAGTGTTACCACCACCAGCCAGTGTTACCACCATCACCACCAGCCAGTGTTACCACCACCAGCCAGTGTTACCACCATCACCACCAGCCAGTGTTACCACCATCACCACCAGCCAGTGTTACCACCACCAGCCAGTTACCACCATCACCACCAGCCAGTGTTACCACCACCAGCCAGTGTTACCACCATCACCACCAGCCAGTGTTACCACCATCACCAGCCAGTGTTACCACCACCAGCCAGTGTTACCACCATCACCACCAGCCAGTGTTACCACCATCACCACCAGCCAGTGTTACCACCACCAGCCAGTGTTACCACCATCACCACCAGCCAGTGTTACCACCATCACCAGCCAGTGTTACCACCACCAGCCAGTGTTACCACCATCACCACCAGCCAGTGTTACCACCATCACCACCAGCCAGTGTTACCACCATCACCACCAGCCAGTGTTACCACCATCACCACCAGCCAGGCCCCCGACGACGCTTTACAACACGGACATAATTTCCAACCGTGAAATGTTTTGCCGCTTTTGCACGACAATTAAACGCATTCCAGTTACATGTAAATCAATTTTGCCAACTGAATAGAGAATGCAGCAGCAGCAGCAGCAGCAGCGGAGGCACGAGTGGTAGCGACGGCAGCTGGAGCAGCTGGAGCGGCAGCAGCGGAGGCACGAGTGGTAGCAGCGGCAGCTGGAGCAGCAGCAGCAGAGGCAGGAGTAGTAGCAGCGGCAGCTGGAGCAGCAGCAGCAGAGGCAGGAGTAGTAGCAGCGGCAGCTGGAGCAGCAGCAGCAGAGGCAGGAGTAGTAGCGGCGGCAGCTGGAGCAGCAGCAGCAGAGGCAGGAGTGGTAGCGGCGGCAGCTGGAGCAGCAGCAGCAGAGGCAGGAGTGGTAGCGGCGGCAGCTGGAGCAGCAGCAGCAGAGGCAGGAGTAGTAGCAGCGGCAGCTGGAGCAGCAGCAGCAGAGGCAGGAGTAGTAGCGGCGGCAGCTGGAGCAGCAGCAGCAGAGGCAGGAGTGGTAGCGGCGGCAGCTGGAGCAGCAGCAGCAGAGGCAGGAGTGGTAGCGGCGGCAGCTGGAGCAGCAGCAGCAGAGGCCCCTTATATAGTACACCTACACTATCCTTATACCTTATATAACACTGTCATGCTCCTTATACCTTATATAACACTGTCATGCTCCTTATACCTTATATAATAGTCATGCTCCTTATACCTTATATACCACTGTCATGCTCCTTATACCTTATATAATAGTCATGCTCCTTATACCTTATATACCACTGTCATGCTCCTTATACCTTATATAATAGTCATGCTCCTTATACCTTATATACCACTGTCATGCTCCTTATACCTTATATAACACTGTCATGCTCCTTATACCTTATATACCACTGTCATGCTCCTTATACCTTATATAACACTGTCATGCTCCTTATACCTTATATATCCCTGTCATGCTCCTCATACCTTATATAATACTGTCATGCTCCTTATACCTTATATAACACTGTCATGCTCCTTATACCTTATATAACACTGTCATGCTCCTCATACCTTATATAATACTGTCATGCTCCTCATACCTTATATAACACTGTCATGCTCCTTATACCTTATATATCCCTGTCATGCTCCTCATACCTTATATAATACTGTCATGCTCCTTATACCTTATATAACACTGTCATGCTCCTTATACCTTATATAACACTGTCATGCTCCTTATACCTTATATAACACTGTCATGCTCCTCATACCTTATATACCACTGTCATGCTCCTTATACCTTATATAATAGTCATGCTCCTTATACCTTATATAACACTGTCATGCTCCTTATACAACACTGTCATACTCCTCATACCTTATATACCCCTGTCATGCTCCTTATACCTTATATACCACTGTCATGCTCCTTATACCTTATATATCCCTGTCATGCTCCTCATACCTTATATAATAGTCATGCTCCTTATACCTTATATAACAGTCATGCTCCTTATACCTTATATAACACTGTCATGCTCCTCATACCTTATATAACACTGTCATGCTCCTTATACCTTATATAACACTGTCATGCTCCTTATACCTTATATATCCCTGTCATGCTCCTCATACCTTATATACCACTGTCATGCTCCTTATACCTTATATATCCCTGTCATGCTCCTCATACCTTATATAATAGTCATGCTCCTTATACCTTATATAACAGTCATGCTCCTTATACCTTATATAACACTGTCATGCTCCTCATACCTTATATAACACTGTCATGCTCCTCATACCTTATATATCCCTGTCATGCTCCTCATCCCTTATATACCACTGTCATGCTCCTTGTAGCTTACATAACACTGTCATGCGCCTCATACCTTATATAACACTGTCATGCTCCTCATCCCTTATATACCACTGCTATCCTGGACCACTAGATCAACCACCCCGTTCAAATAAATCATACAACCAAAAACTGCCCGCTACAGTAGGGCATACAGACGACCAACCACTTCAATAACTTATACAACAGCCATCCGCCACACTGTGGTGTATATACAGTACCTGCCTGTGCAACAATAAATCATACAGCAATAATCAAATACAATCGAGAGACGATGCAATCGATCCGTCTGTATACGACGTGTTGCTGTGCGACTGTATGCGATGTGTTGCTGTGCGACTGTATGCGATGTGTTGCTGTGCGACTGTATGCGACGTGTTGTTGTGCGTCTGTATGCGACGTGTTGCTGTGCGTCTGTATGCGGCGTGTTGCTGTGCGTCTGTATGCGACGTGTCGCTGTGCGACTGTATACGACGTGTTGCTGTGCGTCTGTATACGACGTGTCGCTGTGCGACTGTATACGACGTGTTGCTAGGAGGCCAGTGATGGCAAGAGGCAAATTATTCTACCAGCCCTCACCAATCAAGCTACATCCTACACACGTGTGTATTTGCCAGATACTAACGCAACACCGACATTATGTAAAAGCGATCGTCAAAGACAGAAACGATGCACAGTCATGAGAAGAAATACCCGGGGCCACAGCTAGTACAGCTGCCCTGGAAGCTCTGGCCACAGCTGACTGGGGGATCTGGCCACAGCTGACTGGGGGTTCTGGCCACAGCTGACTGGGGGTTGTGGCTACAGTTGACTGGAGGATCTGGCCACAGCTGACTGGGAAACAGCAGCTCCACAGCATATCATCAGACACCAACTTTTGCCCCTGGTAAACCTTGTCACTTTCAATAACAATTTAGCGAAGCGTGTGTGTGTGTGTGTGTGTGTGTGTGTGTGTGTGTGTGTGTGTGTGTGTGTGTCCCCAACCATAACACACCTGTTCTACGCCTAAACCGCTTCGACAGAATTCGCGTCGCTGAACACAGATGTTCAATTTGGCGTCTATTACGGGTTCTAACTGCGGGAGGCACAGCTACAGCTGAGCCCCGCCCCCCACTTCCCGCAACACTTACAGAAGTGGAGACAAACTCGTCTCTAAACTCCCGACATTTAATATCTACCGTTGCCAACTTTCTGCATGCCTACCCCACCACACCACACCACCACATCCCACACCACACCACCACATCCCATCCCACACCACACCACACCACCACATCCCATCCCACACCACACCACACCACCACATCCCATCCCATACCACACCACACCATACCACACCACACCACATCCACATCCCACACCACACCACACCACCACATCCCATCCCACACCACACCACACCACCACATCCCATCCCACACCACACCACACCACCACATCCCATCCCACACCATTCTATTCCTTTCCCCCCCCGTGTTAAATCGTGCAACCCCCTCCCACCTCTCCCTCTAGTGGTGATATCAACCCAATGCAATCCAGCCAGAGTTCAACCCTGTTCAACAGATCCTTTTCCCAGTGGTAAACCTCCAATTCTCTCTCTCTCTCTCCACTGTGTTCAACCCAACCATCCCTTTACTAAATCAACTCCTCCACACTACACCATCCCAGTTAAACTCACCCCCTCTCCCTTCTATCCCATCCCATCCCCACCAATCCCAAAAAAAACTGCTGCAAGACGACAGTCATCCCTCCGACCTCACACCAGCGTAGCACTATCCTCCTCCCTCACAGTCCTCAACACTCTCCACTGGTCCATCCTTCCTCCTCCTCCTCCTCCTCCTCCTCCCTCCTCTTGCCCTAGCCCAGGCCAGAGCGAGGGCGCAGCTGGCGTGAGGACGGCCCATTATCTGCCCATCTACGCTGCCTCCACCACCATCACCACCACCACCACCATCACCACCACCAACCACCGCCAACCACCACTAACATACTACTGATAGCCTGGGGGCGGGGGAGGAACACCTCCTCCTCCTCCTCCTCCTCACGCACTCTCTTACTCACCTCCTCAACCATCTGGAGCCACACTTGCTTTTCCTATATATATATATATATATATATATATATATATATATATATATATATATATATATATATATATATATATTCCTATCAATCCATGGGGAAATGAAACACGATAAGTTCCCAAGTGCACTTTCGTGTAACAATCACATCATCAAGGGACATACAAGAAAGCAATATATAATATAATATAGTATAAAATAATATAATATATATATATATATATATATATATATATATATATATATATATATATATATATATATATATATATATATATATACATACATATATATATATATATATATATATATATATATATATATATATATATATATATATATATATATATATATATATATGTGTGTGTGTGTGTGTATAACAACCCATCGTACCGGTGAGCGAGGTCAGACACACACACACACACACACACACACACACACACACATGCTGCAGTGTGAAAAACAATTTCCTTCTTCCATTGCACGTTAACACGGCTGGACGGAAGCTCAACCCACCAGTAAATAAGCCAGCTTGTGCAAGGGGGGTCCCGCTGTGGGAGTCGTACCTGAGTGGGTTCAGCAGATACACCTCAGGAGACGACCCGAACCCTTGTGTTGGGGGTCGTGCGAGAGTGGGTTCACCAGATATGCTCAGTGGACAACTTCAGCGAAAGGTGGGTCGTACGAGTGGGTTCTAAAGACACCGTGCGACGGATAAGTAAAGCTGGGGGCTCCTCCCCCACCCACCACTATAGATGGAGACAGGATAGTACAGCAGACGGTTCCTCCCCCACCCACCACTATAGATGGAGACAGGATAGTACAGCAGACGGTTCCTCCCCCACCCACCACTATAGATGGAGACAGGATAGTACAGCAGACGGCTCCTCCCCCACCCACCACTATAGATGGAGACAGGATAGTACAGCAGACGGCTCCTCCCCCACCCACCACTATAGATGGAGACAGGATAGTACAGCAGAAGGCTCCTCCCCCACCCACCACTATAGATGGAGACAGGATAGTACAGCAGAAGGCTCCTCCCCCACCCACCACTATAGATGGAGACACGATAGTACAGCAGAAGGCTCCTCCCCCACCCACCAGTATAGATGGAGACAGGATAGTCCAGCAGAGGGCTCCTCCCCCACCCACCACTATAGATGGAGACAGCATAATGGAGACAGAGAAATCTGACAGGATAGAATGAATGGACAATACAACCTCTCATTTATTACTGACTTGCTACTAAACACTTTATATACATCTTTTCAATTCTAAACAACGATTTCTCGACCCGTTTCCACAAGTCAATGCATAATCACGTTTTCTCCCGCCCGTCATTTCGACATGACCCGCGTTGAGACGACAATTTCGCCCTCTCGGGACGGGGGAAATGGCAATAGACACTTTTACGTCGATAATGATCATCGGTTTCTCGACCTTCGGCACCTGAATCAGCAGTTCGCATAATAATGCTCATCATTCTCCTCGCTTTAACCGGCGAAACTACAGAAATCTGAACCCTAAAAAGGGTCGATGGATTGCTCCCAGTGTCTCTCATTTCTGGGGTTGGATGTTCCTTTCACGTCAATGTCTAAATCATAGTCAAATAAAAGGCAATCATTAAAAGGACCCTTCCCACCCACTCCTCCCCCCCAGTCATCGCCCTGCCCAAATAGGTCAGGGGTTGATAGACGCGCATATTCACGCCGTCATTCGTCAAAAGGTTTATATGATGGTTATACACACTATCATTAAGAGTAATTACCTTGCGTTAAACTAGTAGCATTCGCCTTGATATGTAATTTATCATACACTATAAATCTACAGCTGTAGGGTACTTTTGTCACGTCTTTACTGCATCTCCTTCGCTTTTAATACATTATTTCTGGCCGTTGCATATCTCTCCAACGGAGGGTAAATTCTCATCATTAATTCTCCATCGAATTCGCCATGTTTTATTGAAAATTTCTTCCATTTGGACCTACACAGGGAGTATGTGCTTTTCTTTGTAAGCTAAAAATATCTAAGTCTTTATGAGAGATGGAATTAGTTTTGTCACTCTTCTTTGTATTCGTTCTAAGGAATTCCTTTTGTCATTCTTCTTTGTATTCGTTCTATGAAATTAGTTTTGTTTCTCTTCTTTGTATTTCTTATATGGAATTAGTTTTGTTGCTCTTCTTTGTATTTCTTCTATGGAATTAGTTTTGTTGCTCTTCTTTGTGTTTCTTCTATGAAATTAGTTTTGTTTCTCTTCTTTGTATTTCTTATATGGAATTAGTTTTGTTGCTCTTCTTTGTATTTCTTCTATGGAATTAGTTTTGTTGCTCTTCTTTGTGTTTCTTCTATGAAATTAGTTTTGTTGCTCTTCTTTGTATTTCTTCTATGGAATTAGTTTTGTTGCTCTTCTTTGTGTTTCTTCTATGGAATTAGTTTTGTTGCTCTTCTTTGTATTTCTTCTATGGAATTAGTTTTGTTGCTCTTCTTTGTATTTCTTCTATGGAATTAGTTTTGTTGCTCTTCTTTGTATTTCTTCTATGGAATTAGTTAGTTTTGTTGCTCTTCTTTGTATTTCTTCTATGGAATTAGTTTTGCTGCTCTTCTTTGTATTCGTTCTATGAAATTACTTTTGCTGCTCCTCTTTGCATCAATTCCATATTTCTTTCTTCGTCTTTGAGAGAATATTTGGTGACCAGAACTGAACAACGGATTCTAAATGTGCTCTGACCAAATGCGCTCGGGAGGGGCTCCCTAGTTCCTCCTAAATCAACCTCTTATATCCATGTTCTGTATCCACTTGAACGCTCTCCACTTTACACCTCTACCCACCTCCTGCTTTTGTGCCTCCCTTCAACCCTACAATATCACGGAAACGCTTCTTCTGCCAACAATATCACGGAAACACTTCCTCTGTCCACACTTCGAGAAATGGATGCCGTTTGAATTCATCAAATCATACTTCTAGCTTTGATACCTAACACTGTCTACTGCTGTATTATACACAGACGAGCAATTCTATGCGTATTTCAGGCCAAGAATGATTACTATCACTTTGCTTGCTGTCTTTCTCGTATGAAACTTCCCGTAATGGCTTACCCAGCATTTAAAACACATTAAGGTTTTCATTCTGGGATTGCATTAGTTTGCATCCAACTCCACTGAACTCAATCTTCTCGTGTCTATGGCCGCTGCATTAATGTATCTAACTCTCTTCTAAATCCTTCAAGTCTTACCTTTGGTTTGACCATTATCTGGTATAGCCAGCTAATGTGAAGACCTCACAGATGAGTCCGATCCCCAGAGACCTGACATACACATGAAACAGGATGGGTGCTAGGAATGTGCCTTGCGGTAACCACCCACCGTCGGTCGGGAGGAGCCAGTTAAAACACTTTCTCTGTCTCATTCGTAAGCCATCATCCACACGCATGGATCGGTTTCGTGTGTCGCGTGACACAGTGTGAACCGCATTCTTACGTGGTACTTTTGCCCAAAAGGAATTTTCATGGCCTTGATATACAAAATCTCAATTTACGTTTTTTTTTTTCAATTCTAGTTACTACTATACAGTCATCTGCTGCTACAGCAACATTTCACAGAAAAGATGACATTTCGCACTTGTGACGTTTTAGAAATAGGGAAGAATTTCGTAAGTCCCACGACCCTTTGAAGTTACGACGGATAATAATAATAATAATAATAATAACAATAATAATAATAATAATAATAATAATAATAATTATAATGATAATAATAATAATAATCAATAATAAAACTAATCAATAATAATAATAATAATAATAATAATAATAATAATAATAATAATAATGATAATAACAATAATAATAATAACAACAACAATATAGCCACAGAGGCAGAATAACTCCAGAAGAGAAGGGGAGGCGGTGCACATCACCTGCACACAACACTCTACAACCCCAGGGTTATAGTAAGTGATCCACAACCTTGGACAAACCTGTGGCTCTCATTACGGGCAACATTAGAGAGAGAGAGAGAGAGAGAGAGAGAGAGAGAGAGAGAGAGAGAGAGAGAGAGAGAGAGAGAGAGAGAGAGAGAGACGTATACCACACAGATAAATCTCTACCTTTTTTTTAAAAGGCCTTGAGAGCATTATATAGAGAGAAAGACGTATACCACAAAGATAAATTCTAGTATCTTTTCTAAAAAAAAAAATGGCTCTGGGAGCATTATTGAGAGAAAGACGTACACCACACACCTAAATCTGGATATCTTTATCAAAAGGCCTTGGGAACATTATGAAGAGAAAGACGTATATACCACACAGATCAATTTGAATCGTTTTTTTTTTTTTCCCCCCCCCCCTTTTTCCCCCTTTTTTGGGGGGGGTTTTCCCCTTTTTTTTTTTTAAATTTTTGGGGTTTTTCCCTATTTTTTTTTTTAAAAGGGGGGGTTTTTTTTTTTTTTAAAAAAAAATTGGGATTTTTTAAAAAATTTTTAAAAAAAAATGGCCCCCCCCAAAAAAAAAATTTTTTTTAAAACCCCCCCCCTTTTCCCCCCCCAAAAAAAAGAGGGGGGAAAAAAAAAAAACCCCCCCCAAAAAAAACGGGGGTTTAAAAAAAAAAAAAATTTTAAAAAAGGAAAAATTTCCCCCAAAAAAAAAAAAGGGTTTTCAAAAAAAACCCCCAAAAAAAATAACCCCCTTTTTTTAAAAAAAAATAAACCCCCCCCTTAAAAACCCCCCCCAAAACGGGCCCCCCCCCTTCCCCCTTTCCCCCCCAAAAAAATTTAGGTTAATCCCCACCCCCAAAAGGGAAATTTTCCCCAAAACCCCAAAAATTTTTTGCCCCCTTTTTTTCCAAAAAAAAAGCCCCCCCCCCCAAAACCCCCAAAAAAAAGAGGGGTTTTCCCCCCCCCCTTTTTTACCCAAACAAGCCCCCCGTTACCCCCTTTTAAAACTGAGCAAACCCCCAAAACCCCCAAAAAGAGGCCCCCCCCCCAAAAAAAAAATTTTAAACCCCCCCCCAAAAAAAAAACCAAAAAGAGGTTTTCCCCCCCCCCCCAAAAAAAAATTGAGGCCCCCCCCCCAATTTTTTAAAAATGTGTAAAAAAATAAAGGGGGAAGGAAGGGGGGGGGGGAAAAAAAACTAGGGTTTTTAAAAAAAAAAAGGGGATTTTTAAAGGGTAAAAAAAAGGTTTTGGAAAAAGGAAATTTTTAAAAGAGGGGGGGAAGAAAAAAAAGGAGGATATTCTCCTCCATCCCACTTCTTTTATCACAATCTGAGGCTCCCCCTTCCCTCCTCCATCTCCTCCTCCTTTTACCACAATCTGAGGCTCCCCCCTTACATCCTCCATCCCCTCCTTTTACCACAATCTGAGGCTCCCCCCCCCCCTTCCCTCCTCCATCCCCTCCTTTTACCACAATCTTAAGCTCCCCCTTCCCTCCTCCATCTCCTCCTCCTTTTACCACAATCTTAAGCTCCCCCCTTCCCTCCTCCATCCCCTCCTTTTACCACAATCTGAGGCCCCCCTTCCCTCCTCCATCCCCTCCTTTTACCACAATCTTAAGCTCCCCCTCCGTCCTCCATCCCCTCCTTTTACCACAATCTGAGGCTACCCCCTTACCTCCTCCATCCCCTCCTTTTACCACAATCTGAGGCCCCCCTTCCCTCCTCCATCCCCTCCTTTTACCACAATCTTAAGCTCCCCCTCCGTCCTCCATCCCCTCCTTTTACCACAATCTGAGGCTACCCCCTTACCTCCTCCATCCCCTCCTTTTACCACAATCTGAGGCTACCCCCTTCCCTCCTCCATCCCCTCCTCCTTTTACCACAATATGTGTTAAGTTTTCAAGACATATCATCGGTGCCGTCACATGCAATTGTGGTAAGGAGTTTCCCCAGACCTACGTAGTTGCGTGTTTATTTCATACCTAAAGGAGTTAAATATGTAAATGCAGCGCTCACGAACACTGCTTGTTCTGGGAAGGATTATTTACACAAGAATTTGTTGGTGGTGAAGTTTTACAGCAGTCGAGGGACTATTATTTACATCCCACTTCCTCTAATTCTCCTCTGAAATGTACGTCCAGGAGTTAATGACTTTAATTCTGTTTGTACTCTAATTCCATATTTCATAACACACACAGACACAGGAAGATAAACAGATAGATGTATAGAGAGAGATATGGATGAATAAATGAAGAGATGCACAACAGATAGATAGATATACGTATAGAAAACTGATAGAAAACATTGTTCTAGATAACTTTTGTTTCTGAATCGAACTGTGAAAATTGACTCTCGCTTCTGGAAGCCAAAAATATTAGTTTGAGGAAAGAGCTTTACCAGATCTACAATTATATTGAATCGGGTTATTTCTACCTTTTTTCTTTTTTGAAGTATTTCTACCATCAAATATACTACAGTGGTATTACTTGATACTTTGTCTATTTTCAAGGCTTTGATGAAAAGTGGACACGTTAAAAAAAAATCAAAAATGAGTAGGGAGGAGGATTTCCAGCCACCCGCTCCCTCCCCTTTTAGTGGCCTTCTACGACACGCAAGGGAATACGTGGGACGTATTCTTTCTCCCCTATCCCCAGGGACATATATACACATGACAGCTACAGACTGAGTGTGAACGAATGTGGCCTTTGTTGTCTTTTCCTTGCGCTACCTTACACGTGCGCGGGGGTAGGGGGGTGCCATTCTATGTGTGGTGAGGTGGCGATGGGAATGGATGAAGGCAGCAAGTATGAATATGTACATGTGTATATATGTATATGTCTGTGTATGTATATGTATGTATACGCTGAAAAGTATAGGTATATGTGCGTGTGTTGGGGTTTATGTATATGCATGTGTATGTGGGTGGGTTGGAACATTCTTTCGTTTGTTTCCCTGCACTACCTCGCTGACGCGGGAGACGGCGACAGGGTTTAAAAAAAAATTAATATATATATATATATATATATATATATATATATATATATATATATATATATATATATATATATATATTCTATCAAACCCGGTAACATAATCATATATCACTTCATCCCTTTTGACTGTCAATCCAGACTCAGCTTTCCAAAACTTCGACCATTCTGACGCTGATCAGTCATCATCGTCCAACATTGTAAGCGACACTGAAATCAAAAAAGAAAAATAACAACAGGTCGATAACCTGAGGCCTCATGTTGGGTCTTTTCCTCCTCCTCTGGCCGTAAGGAACGTAGCCGATTCACTGACTGATCTATGCCTCCTGTATCTCTCTCTCTCTCTCTCTCTCTCTCTCTCTCTCTCT
Source organism: Panulirus ornatus (assembly GCF_036320965.1). Taxonomy (NCBI): domain Eukaryota; kingdom Metazoa; phylum Arthropoda; class Malacostraca; order Decapoda; family Palinuridae; genus Panulirus; species Panulirus ornatus. The sequence continues at coordinate 69,972,910 of NC_092243.1, read as the reverse complement.
CTCTCTCTCTCTCTCTCTCTCTCTCTCTCTCTCCCAAGCCTGATGTTCACCTCAAGTCCAGAATACCACTGTCCTCGTCAGCGAGACTTCGCAATCCAAAAAAAAACAAACCAAAAAAACCCCTCTCGCTGTCATCTTCCGCAGTCCTTAATTGCACACTCGCAACCACACGAGCATGACGCGTTATAGAAAGAGTTGCGTTATCAGGTAACTCCAGATTGTGTACAGTATGCATTATTACACCCATGGCTTAAGACTGGGGTCTCTCCTGTTTCAGTCCCCCCTCACCTTTTCGAAACAGGGTCTAATCTGAAACTTAAAACCCGAGCCTCATACATCAAATAAACTAGTTACGGTTATGGAACTCCATTCAGATATCTTTTTTATGGAACTTAAGTCAAATATTTTCTTTTTTTTAAATATATTCGTTTTAAAAAAAAAATCAGTCATTTTGATTTCACTTTCAATACCTCTGTCGCACTGGAGGTAACACAAGTGTTCCTTTTGTTCAACACGGCCCTGCAGGCGAGAGCAAGTGTTCCATGGCACACACACACACACACACACACACACACACACACACACACACACACACACACACCCTTCTGGTTCCATTGGCAAGCACTGCAATCACTGGGCACTTCCCTCCCCCTGTAGCGATTCCGATGCATAATTCAGTCAAGCTGTTTGACGTCTTACTTCTCTCTCTCTCTCTCTCTCTCTCTCTCTCTCTCTCTCTCTCTCTCTCTCTCTCTCTCTCTCTCTCTCCTTCCCTCCCTCTCTCTCTCTCTCTCACAGCCGTCTGAGGGACGGGGGGGTAAGGTCCTCCTCCTCCACCCCACCAGTGTGCACTGGCTGGGATCTTCTAGTGCGTCTCATCTTTCAGTATCCGACCCTGGTAACTATATTTTGTCACGCTATGACAAACTCTTCGCGAAAATGGTAATGAGGAGACGACCCCTACCTCTCTCTCTCTCTCGTTTGTTAAGGCAGCGTAACCCTCACATCTACGAGACCATAGTTGCCCGAAAACTATTTCTCTTACTGTAGTTTCTGAAGAACTCTTTGCCGTGTTCATCTTCTTCAAGCTGGGAGTAAATATCTTTGTATTAATATCTCACTGTATTTCTTCACGTTTTCTGTGTAATCTTTTATACGATTCACCTCCCTATAAGACTATATCACAGTTGAAAAAAAAAAAGAAAGAAATGTTCATTTACGCATTCCTGGTGCGTCTAAACCACATCTTTTTACCCTTCGAATTACAGATAAAATAACCCATCTAATTATCAAGTCTGCTTTAGCAGGGGGCGGAGAGGGGGGGAAGACTTGACCACGAATATAAACATGAACGAAAAATATCACGAAAATCATAGAAAAAAAAAAGAAAAGAAAAATGTTAATGTCCTCTTCTGTGTACCACCGGAAATATATAATGGCGCGAATGATAGATGAGAAGAAGCCTTCCCCCCCTCCCCCATTTCCCCCCCCCCATTCCCGGGGAGATGTGTGGGTCCAGTCATGTGAGGGTAATGGGTGAGGGTGGGATTATATGGGGAGGCTACAGGGGGGGTTGAGGTTGGGATGAACGGGTGATGGATCACTGCCGAATGATGTGAGGGATCGATATGACCCCGAGAAGTCGGATGGAGGAGAAGTCGGATGGAGGAGGAGGAGAAGTCGGATGGAGGAGGAGAAGTCGGATGGAGGAGGAGGAGAAGTCGGATGGAGGAGGAGAAGTCGGATGGAGGAGGAGGAGAAGTCGGATGGAGGAGGAGAAGTCGGATGGAGGAGGAGGAGAAGTCGGATGGAGGAGGAGAAGTCGGATGGAGGCGGAGGAGGAAGATGGAGGAAGAGAAGTCGGATGGAGGAGAAGTCGGATGGAGGAGGAGAAGTCGGATGGAGGCGGAGGCGGAGGAGGAGGTGGAGGCGGCGGCGGAGGAGGAGGAGGAGGAGGAGGAGGAGGAGGAGGGATGATGGTGTGTGTCCCTCCGTCCCGCGCGCGCGCGCGTGCGTGTGTGTGTGTGTGTGTGTGTGTGTGTGTGTGTGGACCTCCGTGAGGGACGTAGGGAGTTATATCCCTTACACACAACACCTGACCTGACCACAGTGTTGACTGTGATGTGGAGAGTGGATGCTTGCAACACCTCAGGACGCTACGGAACACGCCAGCTGCAGGACTGCACTTGATACATCAGGAAAATGTTCTTGGACTTCTCTACCCCCTTGTACGGTCTACTGTGTTCACAACGGACACCTAAACAACTTCCCAACACACCAACACACCAGCGGTACTGGGGTATACCTGAAGTAGACTTGGGAAGTGCTTCTACACACACACACACCTCGGAGTTGACCCCTGGCTATCGAATGGGAAGGATCCTTGCGTCGACCAAGTTGTTGGAAGACGCTGTACGAGTGGCTTCCGTAAGCCACCACGTCAAGGTATATGCAAAGTCTGTTCATACCATTTTTTAGCATATCAGTATTTTTTTTCCTTTCTTTAGACTGCAATGCCTCTATAACTATCTTTTATATCCGGGTAAAGTAATCGAGAAAGGGAAGGTCTTCCTGCCATGAGAACCATGGACTACGCCAATCATTCCATCACACACACACACACACACACACACGCACACAGGTAGCCAGCCACTCGCCATCTCAGGACTCCAACCTAACACCAGTGAGGCGACGTTAGATCAGTCTTGCATCGGTGTTCTGTCCCTACTGCTTGGCTTCCTCCTTCGTGGAGCGGGTCGGCGACGACGTGAGCCAGTTTCTTGACTCCCGGGGGGTGGGTCAGGATGCTGGAGTCTACCGTTTCTAGCGCCCGAGATACTCAGCGTTCAAGCGAGGAGGGGAGGGAGGAGGAGGGAGGTCTCCATTGACTTTATACACAGAGTTCCAGGAGTCTGGTCCTGGGGCGGAGGTGCACTGACCCGCGCTCAAAGTCCCTCTCGAAATCCAATGGTGAGGGGGTGGGTGATACCCGCCAGATCTGTAAGGAAGAAAAGGGAGGGGAGGGGGTTGGATCGTTTATCTTTGAGGTGATCTTCTTTCGGGCTCAATGAACAGCAGCGATTCGTATTTGTTTTTTTTCCCCTTGAAGATCCTCCTCATTCATCTCCAGGCAGTCATCAATCTTCTGTTCTTATTGGGTCGATGGAGTTGACGTCCCTCGATTTTGTATGTTGCATATGGATTCTAAAGTCCTTTTTTTCTTCCCATTTCACTTTCCTTTCTTCTTTACCTTCAAGTCTCATATGACACAGTGTGAGGTTATGGTCCACGTTCATCCGTCCGTCCGTCCGTGTGACAGGTTTGTTTACCTCAGGTGGGTAAGGTGTGGCGTTCCCGTCTCCAATGTAGCGGCCGTCTGTGTGTTCAACTCTACAAGAACACATGAACAAGGTAATCTCGTCCATTAATGTTTGTTACACATTGGGAGTCTTAAAGTGGATCTTGTTCTCCCTGCGTCGCGGAGTGTGTCTCACGGACCACATCTTCCCATTTCATCCGAACCTGCTGAATTCGCCTTCATGCTTCCTTGCAAAAAATTTTTCCCCCCCAGGCATGTTTCGCAGACGTGTTAGCAACCCTACATCGGTTCTTTTACGTCATGTGGGTTACGATCAGAGCACAGTGTTGTTACGACGTCCCTGTCGTACATTAGGACCACATTACTTACGAGGAGGAGTACGTAAGTACAGTGTGTTACTACTCCTGAGTTGGTTCTATGGTGACTGAGGGAGACCTTCTCACATAGGCTAAACTCTTCTCTCTTCGGCATCCTAAAGGCTTCCGGAGGAATCTTTCCGGCTATACAGTGATGTATCCTGACTTGTTTCCATCTTATGTGTGTGTGTGGTTGGCAGACGTGTGTGTGTCCCCCCCACACAAGTGGGGTTCCGTTTGGCTCTGGGTCTTCTGTAAGGGGATCAAGGAAAGGTTCTGTATCTTTTCCCCTCTCGTCAATAAAACATACTAGAAGCAGATTCGACACTTACAGACGATACAACGGGGGGGGGGGGGGGGGGGTATGTGATACAGATGATCAACATCCGGACGAAAAAAGGGAAAGTTTCAAATCAGGGACTGATCGTAGCAATGCAAACCGAGTGACTGAAGCTCCTATAAAGGGATGAGACGCGAGATGACGCGTGACCTAATGGTTAAAGACGAGGTCATCCGCAGAAGGATAGTAATAAGTAAGCTACGTCCACTATCTACTGAATGGACACTAGACTGTAATACAGACGACAAGATATCACGGAGAGAGGACCAGGAAATTGTACACTAAGGTGTGCAGGACACAAGGCTCTACTGCCTTCCCAGTGTGGAATATAAGGAGTGACGTTGAGTATCTGGAGAGGACGTGAGGCCTAGTATTGCCGCCAGCTGTGGGGACGGTGGAGGAGGAGGAGGAGGAGGAGGAGGAGGAGGAGGAGGAGGAGGAGGAGGAGTGAGGAGCAGGAGGAGTGAGGAGGGTGTCGGTGAGAGGAGCAGCCTGGAGGAAGAGGGGTGGTGACGCACAGATCAATCACAGAAAACAATATAGGTATCAGGAGGAGTTCTTCTCCTCCCACCAGAAGTGATGGCAGTGAGAAACTGAAATTCAAGGAATGAAAAAAAAAAAGTATTTATATAACGTATGATAAATGGAGAGAGAATAGGTAAAGAAGTATGATAAATGGAGACAGAATAGGTAAAGAAGATCACAGTACCAGGTACAACACAGCATCAAAACCTATCTTGACACCAGTGAACGACAGGTGTCAGAATGATCGCCAGTTAATTTTAAAGAGGCTGGTATTGCTGTCAGATTATTTCGTCTAGATGTCAAATTAAGTCAGTTCGAAAGTGTGAAGATTCTTTTTTTTGGTGCTGTGTGTACATCTGGGCGAAAAGTTGAAGCACTTAAGGTTAATTCTAAAATAAAGAACGAGTTTGTGACGTTTAAGATACTTTAACCTCGGAAGAATAAGAGGAGGAACAAGAGGAAGAAGAAGAGAAAGAAGAAGAGGAAGGGGAAGAGAAAGAAGAAGAGAAAGAAGAAGAGGAAGAAGGAATGTGTTTGGGAAGTTTAAGATACTTTAACCTCGGAAGAATAAGAGGAAGAAGAAGAGGAAGAAGAAGAAGAAGAGGAAGAGGAAGAAGAAGAGGAAGAAGAAGAGGAAGAAAAGATAGAAGAGGTAACAATGGTGTAGACTCCGTCCAATACCTGATAAATGAGGTAGATGGAATAGCTTAAAAAAGAAAAAAAAAATCTACGCGTCGGTAAGAGATCCTAGCGAACAACTGTATCTACTGACAGTTCAGGGAAGGAGCTGATATGGCGAGGTGAGGTCTCCTGCAGCGTGAGCAGGAAGAGGGTATGTGATAAGAGAGAGAGAGAGGTGAGGCGTGGCGTGGTGTGGCGTGGCACCTGGAAAAGACCTTGGTACCTGCAATGCTGGAGGGGACACGGAGGCGACGCGTGCGACAAGGGCACCTGGAGAGGACCTGGTACCTGCAGAGCTGCAGGAGATGAGGTCGAGGTGAGGTGAGGTGAGGAAGGGTGAGGTGAGGTGTGGCGAGGAGGACCCAGTATCTGCAGAGCTGGAGGGAGACGTGGTCGAGGTGAGGTGAGGTGTGGCGAGGAGGACCCAGTATCTGCAGAGCTGGAGGGAGACGTGGTCGAGGTGAGGTGAGGTGTGGCGAGGAGGACCCAGTATCTGCAGAGCTGGAGGGAGACGTGGTCGAGGTGAGGTGAGGTGAGGCGCGTGGTACCCGCAGAGCTGGAGGAAAAGGGACTAAGAAGAAGGAGGAGGAGGAGGAGGAGATGGTGTCACCCAGCAGGTGTAGAGCCTTGGATAGGTCCTCCGTGCACACACACACACACACACACACACACACACACACACACACACACACACACACACACACACACCTCGCCTCTAAATCACGCACGCTGAAGCAACAACGGGTACAAACTATGGCTGTACGATTCTTGCCTTAATGGAAGACTATCTCTGAACATCGAAGATCCAGAAGAACATACGTTCAGCTGGAGATGAAAACCATTTGGTCCTTGATTTTTTTAAGGGAAGCTACGCAGATCATATGGCAAGCCTCGGAGACCTGGGAGAGGTGGCTGCAGAGGGCAATTCCTAGCATAGCTGAGCAGAGTTCCGTTCTAAACACACACACACACACACACACACACACACACACACACACACACACACACACACACACACACTTACAAAAAAAAATACCTCTTCACTTTGTTGTCTGTTTCTCGACCTCATTTCCCCTGTCCAATCACTCACTCACCACCACCACCACCACCACGTCATTAGAAAAAGTGTAAGTGTTGGAGAATGAGGATACGAGGTTGGGGTTAAGTATATGGGCCAATAGATGGCGGGAAAGGGTGACGGAGAAGGATGTGTGGCAGCAGATGGCCCAGAAGGGCAGGTACTTGGGTCTGTACGAACGTGCGTGTGTGTGTGGGTGTGTGTGGGGGGTGGGGGCAACTGTGGGATAAAGTCAGAATGGTATGGATTACAGTCTTTACCAGGTAGTCATCCCTGCCATCCTTGTACGCACCAGGACCTGTAAGGGGCAATTAGCTCTGCTTCACCAAGTACGGTTCATCTGTTGACATGTTCTACCATCAAGCCTTGTCATGTTAGAGAAAAGGCCCCAGCATCCTACGTGTCATTTTAATCTTAAACTACAATATCAATATTTGTCTAGATACACACATAGACAAAGGATGTCAATAAGAGCATGGGTCGAAGGAGCACTATACTGCAACATCCTATGTACCATCAAGCCACTAGGGGCCTGGTTAAGATCCTTCGTGACCTCCCTTGTAATCCTCTTTTTACGCTGCCGCCTACAGGATGTGCATGGGGTGCACAATGAACTTGCTGGGGGTAAATCAATTCAAAACCGCAACTGCCACAATACACGTGGCAAGTCGCGGGTAACCAGTTACTCGAGAGGTGCTTGTGGTGTATCATGCGTTTACCCCGCCTGTGTGGCCTTCAGCGCTGGGACTGATTCTCCAAATGGACCTATTTGTGTTTGTGTCTGTGGTGTTTAAAAGTCTTTTTCGAAGGTGTGGGAGAGTGTGTGTATACACCTCTCTGTTGACTGGACGAGGTGGGTGTGTGAGATGGGTGTGTTCTGGGGGAGGAAGGTGATGTACAACTACCACCACCTCCTCCCTTTCCCTCCACACCACCACCTCCTCCTCCACCCATCCTCCCCTCCACACCCACTTCTCCCCATCCCCACCCTACCCCTTCCCCTTCCTCCCCCGTCATCTCGCTTATTTCCCCACCCTCAACCCTGGCATTCAATTACTGCATGGAGGGAAGGAAGGGAGGGAGGGAGGGAGGGAGGGAGGGAGGGAGGGCTTGAGCATACCGAACGATGGAATGTCGAAGGGGAAGAGGGAGGGTGGAAAATCTGCTTCACCTCTGAGGCTACTTAATGAGCGGGGAAAGCATGGAGAAAGCTAGGTGAAAAAAAAAAGAGAAATGAAAGGGGGACAGAATGGAAGAGAGAGAGAGAGAGAGAGAGAGAGAGAGAGAGAGAGAGAGAGAGAGAGAGAGAGAGAGAGAGAGAGAGAGAGAGGTATGGGAAGGGAAATACGCTGATGAATTTAAAATCCCCCCCCCCCCAGTGGAGTGGTGTGGGTAAGGAATGGAGGGGTGGGAGTGGTGTTTGCCCCCCCTCGCCCCCCCACACACCCCCCCTGTCCACCCTACCCACTGCTGGTAGTCCACACACACACACACACACACACACACACACACACACACACACACACACACACACACACACAAGGTGAAAAAAATGTCTCCCTTATGGATCCAGGAAGCTAAGATGGAGATAATGAAATGTGAAACTCAGTATATGAGACGGATGTAAAGAATAAAAGTGAAATACAAATGAGAAAATCCCAACAGCATAAGTCAAGGTTCTGTATTGGCGGAGAGCGGGAGGAGGAGGAGGAGGAGGAGGAGGAGGAGGAGGAGGAGGAGGAGGTGCAGGATGGAGAGAGGAGGAGGAGGAGGTGGTGGTGACGAAGTCTTGAGACCGCCATAAGTTACAGGAGGATCAGATATTGGCTGGTTGGTGGTGGTGGTAGTGTGGTGATGGTGAGGGTGGTGATGGTGAGGGTGGTGGTGAGGTGGTGGTGGTGAGGTGGTGGTGGTGTTGGTGGTGTGCTGTGGTGGTAGTGTGGTGATGGTGAGGGTGGTGATGGTGAGGGTGGTGGTGGTGAGGTGGTGGTGGTGGAGGTGGTGGTGGTAGTGTGGTGTTGGTGGTGGTGGTGGGCGCCTGGGTTGGTCCGGCCCAACATGACACCACGGCGGCACACTTCATTCCTCTGTTCTGGGAACGGCATATCACTGGGAGCAGGAAGAAAATGGGAGAGGGGGATGGATGGTGTCGCTCAGCTGAGCCGGTCGTGCTCGAGGGTCGTGCCGTCGCGCTTCAGGATCGTGCCGTTGTGTTCAAGGGTCGTGCCGTCGTGCTCCAGGGTCGTACCGTCGTGTTCAAGGGTCGTGCCTGCCGTCGTGCTCGAAGGTCGCACCGTCGTGTTCAAGGGTCGTACCGTCGTGGTTCGAGGGTCGTACCGTCGTGGTTCAAATGTCGTACCATCGTGGTTCAAGGGTCGTACCGTCGTATTCAAGTGTCGTGCCGTCGTATTCAAGGGTCGTACCGTCGTATTAGGGTCGCACCGTCGTGGTTCAAGGGTCGTACCGTCGTGCTCTTGACGGGGGAGAAGAAGAAGGGAGAGGAGAGGAAGGGAAGGGGGTTTGCTTAACTGGAACACATGCCAGTTCGTCCAGACCACACCAATCAACAGCTCGACCAGCTCTGGTGATCTGAGGCGGACGACCAGGGCCAGCCTGGATGACCTGCCACACACACACACACACACACACACACACACACACACACGTCCTCAAACCCAGTCACGTGTGAGGTCGGCGTGTGGACAGACAACCTAAGGTCATGTAATATCATCATATCGCCCCCTCCCTCCACCAACCATCCTTCCTCCTCCTCCTCTCCCCACCCTTCCTTCCTTCCTCCTCCTCCCGCCCCTCTCCTCCCTCCTCCTCCCGCCCCTCTCCTCCCTCCTCCTCCCGCCCCCCTCTCCTCCCTCCTCCTCCTCCCGCCTCCCTCCTACGTCACCCGGTAAAACATGTTGGGATCATGTCTGGACTTTCCCAGCAGCAAGGGGGGGAACCACGGCCTGTGTCTGACAGGTTTATTTGTTGACCTCTCTCTCTCTCTCTCTCTCTCTCTCTCTCTCTCTCTCTCTCTCTCTCTCTCTCTCTCTCTCTCTCTCTCAAACGGCTCTTCCACCTCGCCCCATGGCACAGTCCTCTCGATTGATTCCCCGAAACTCAAAATACCTTTCTTTTTTTTTTTCCATATATTTTTTTTTCTTCCCTCCACTTAATGGTTCCACTCCTCCCACGTCACTGTTTTCTGTTACCGTTCTTCCTTTTATCATATAGAACTACCGTCCTTCTACTTACTTACCCCTCCCCTTACCACGTCTTCTAAGCCATCCCATCGCACTGCGCAGCCACAGACGCCAAACCTTCTCATCTTGATGGCTTAAAAAGACCCAATCCACACAACACGGGTCAGGGGTGTGTGTGTCTGGACGACCCCGACAGACAGATCCAGCAATGATCGTGAGAGGCGAGACGGCACATATATGCCATGATGTATATGTATACATACGTATGTATACCATGTATACCATACGTATATACACCTTAAGCCGGTTGCAGGGGAAGGGGGCACTCTTCTACACCCTCCACCCCACAGCACGATCGGGGACACCGACCAAACACCCGACAGTCGAATGTGAACCTGTGGTGGAGTCGACACCCTGTTTGCACGTCTTGACGTGGGAGATGGGAGGTATCCAAGCCACTTTGGCTGCACCAAGGAGGAGGAGGAGGCCGGTTTGCACGTCTTGACGTGGTTGATGGGTGTATCCAAGCCACTTTGGTTGCACCAAGGAGGAGATGAGGAGGAGGAGGCCGGTTTCCACGTCTTGACGTGGTTGATGGAGGTATCCAAGCCACTTTGGCTGCACCAAGAAGGAGGAGGAGGCCGGTTTGCACGTCTTGACGTGGTTGATGGGTGTATCCAAGCCACTTTGGTTGCACCAAGGAGGAGGAGGAGGCCGGTTTGCATGTCTTAACGTGGTTGATGGGTGTATCCAAGCCACTTTGGTTGCACCAAGAAGGAGGAGGAGGCTTTCCAGTGTACCTCCTGCAGAAGGCAACCGGCTGTCTCATGGCGTGCCATATACTTCCTGGAAGTGGGCTGGGGAGGCGTGGGGTCCCTGAGCCACTCTCCTCGCTCATGGTCCTCAACAACACGTCCACCCTTCATAGCATTCAATTTTGCTCTTCCCAACGAGTTATTCCAGCATGTAATGATCTTTAATCACACGTTCGGGATCAACATCTCTGTGTGCTTACAATGAGGCGCCTTCCCATGTACATTCTAATGTGCAATTTTGGAGCTTCGAACTCCTACCCCACTTCATTTCAGATGTCTTACCGTACCACATGTGAGGAGTACAGGACCGCTCGACTCGTTTCCTACCTCAAATATTTCTCTGGTTCTGTAGAGCAGAGGGTGTTGGTGAACAACGGCTCAGACCTGAGTGGTATGTTATTTTCAAGTCATCTACTGGGGAAACTTTAGCACTGAGGACTGAGTGGAGTCTTCGTTCAGTCTCGACAGATGAGATCTGCAAAAGAAATTACGGTAACGTGTGCAAATGGTGTTGTTACCGGACTCTGCCTGCCGCTTTGAGTCACCTTTAGCGACCCCTTTACAAAAAAAATGGTCTTGGGTAACACTACGACCATTTCACAACAATCGGTCTTAGGTTAACTACATATACACCTGCAAATAATAACATGACTCTCTCAGTCAGATGGGTGACTGAGAAACAACAGGGGAGCAAGGATACCTCCCTGGGGGGAGAGTTCGTTTTTTTTCGTACAATGGAGGTGTCATGAACCAGCTCATTTACAATTGACTTGTATCCCATCCTCTTCGTCATGACATGACTTCACCACATTGTCGCTCTCTCAGTCACCACCTCAACGCATGTTTCGACTGAGGATCACGTCTGTCTCACATATAACTTTAGCACAAGGTGATCCAGCAGCTGAGATAGGAGGAGAGAGTGCGGCCCAATTGCTGCCCAATGTGAAAAGGTCGAGATCCTACACACACACACACACACACACACACACACACACACACACACACACACACACACACACTGATGCTCCTTGTGGGCATTCGATAACTGGACCCTAAAATGTGCTATGCCCTGGGCCAAATCCTGCATCACGTAACTTCCATCGTGTAACCCGATACAATACCACTTCATACAGTACAAATTCATCATATCCCCTGTATCCTGCAAATCTCACATCTAGCACTTACCCTAAACACAGTGTGTGTCAGTGTATTCAGTTCAAAGTACGTGATGTGTTTTTGACCTTCCTATGTTTAGCTATAAACTTCGAAATCTTCCGCATATCATTACATTAGTTAATAATAACATTAATCTCGTTTTCTGTGCGTTGATATCCAATGTTATTAACGCTGTTCCACTCCTTCCGTTTCCGACGGGATGAAGAGCCTGGGTCAGGGTTAAATGCTCTATACCCACTGTATGATGCTCTATACTTGCTTTCGCAGACCCTGTTATGTGTGGCTATCATTCATATCATCACAAAAAAATGGTTTCTATACATATATATCTAGACAAATATATATATATTCTATTTCCAATAAATGAAGGTTTGGGAGGTCTTCTATCCCCCACAGCTGGGTCTAGCACCTTACCTTACGTATACCTGACGATGGTTTGGGAGGTCTTCTACCTCTACACCTGGGTCTGGCACCTTACTTTACCTTACGATGTCTGGGAGGTCTTCTACCCCCCACAGCTAGGTCTGGGAGGTCTTCTACCCCTACAGCTGGGTCTGGAAGGTCTTCTACCCCCACACCTAGGTCTGGGAACCTTACCTTACCTCACCTGATGATGGTCTGGGAGGTCTTTCTACCTTACAGTTCAGTCTCGGAACACACCGTCGTGTGTCGGCTCCTCCGTCAGGCTGTTTGGAGGCGGCGCCCTTCCCGTGGGCCTACGTAACCACCCACACTGGCTGGTTGGTTTGCATGACTGTGTTCATTCAGTGGTGTCCAGTCCCTGCTGACATTATATTCCTTATGTAACACGTAATTCACTCCCCGGGTCTCGGTTACCACTGAATCCCGGTTTTGGGATCCTCTTCTGCGTCAGCGCCTACAGGAGGGGCGGGAGTCAGCAATATATTCGCCACTCCTGCAGCAAAATTGAAATGGCACACTTTACAGGCACTGGTCTGAGGCCTTTTATACAATAAAATGGCAACTTTATAGGCACTGGTCTGAGGCCTTTTATACAATAAAATGGCAACTTTATAGGCATTGGTCTGAGGCCTTTTATACAATAAAATGGCACACTTTACAGGCACTGGTCTGAGGCCTTTTATACAAAAGAATGGCACACTTTATGGGCACTGGTCTAAGGCCTTTTATACAATAAAATGGCACACTTTATAGGCACTGGTCTGAGGCCTTTTATACAACAAAATGGCACACTTTAAAGGCACTGGTCTGAGGCCTTTTACACAATAAAATGGCACACTTTATAGGCACTGGTCTGGGGCCTTTTATACAATAGAATGGCACACTTTATAGGCAATGGTCAGAGGCCTTTATATGTCTCTACCATACAGTCGAAAGTGCTCCCAACAACAGTAGAAAACGCATCACACTATCTTGTACCGTAAATGTTACGAGCGTTCCCATCTTCTGCTACTCTGACGCAGAGGAATTATTAATTAAAATGACATTAATTAACCGCACCTTTTTTGTTAAACATTCGTCGTCTACGCACAAGGAGGAACCCAAGGGCCTTGCGCACACAGACACAGACACACACACACACACACACACACACACACACACACACGGACACAGACACACACACACACACACACACATACACACGGACACAGACACAGACACACACACACACACACAAAGACGAGGGGACACGACACAGACCCACCTGCCACATTGTTCCTACACACGAACCCACCAGCCACAGACCACCCCCTACCCCCCCACTACTCCTCCCCCCCTTCCCGACACCCCCCTCCCCCCCAGCCCGCGCTGCGCTGCGCCGCGCAAGTTCCGCCAGCCTTTGTACTCAGTCAACACACGGGCTGGCAAAGCCCGTAAGCGCCTTAACTTGTCAGTTACACTGTAAAGGGAAGAGAAAAAAGGAAAAAAAAAAAAGAAACTCACGAAATTCTCGCCTTGACAGAGAGAGAGAGAGAGAGAGAGAGAGAGAGAGAGAGAGAGAGAGAGAGAGAGCAGGAACGGGAAGACACACACACACACACACACACACACACAAGACAACACAGCGACCACAGACAAACTCGTGAGAGACATTAGCGCTGCTCAAAAACTCCCCCCCCCCCTCCCTCCCCGCACTGTCGGACACATGCTGGGGAGGAGGGGGTTTAGGGTGGGAGATGGGAAGGTGAAGGGGTGAGGAGGAGGAGGAGGAGGAGGAAGGGGTGAGGGTGGTGGGGGGTGGATGGTGTGGAGCGTGGCGCGCGAGACGGTAGCATTCGTCTGGCCGCTACGGATGGAGTAAGAGGAGAGTAAGAGGAGAGAGAGAGAGAGAGAGAGAGAGAGAGAGAGAGAGAGAGAGAGAGAGAGAGAGAGAGAGAGAGAGAGAGAGAGAGAGAGGAGGGGAGACAGTATGGGGAGGGTAAAAGACTGGTTTAAACACCACCCTCTTCAAGACGTCTAAGCTACGGGCACCACCTCACCTCTCCCTTCTATCCGCCTCACCGCCCCGCCCCGCCACACCTCACCGCCCACCTCCACACCGCCCCGTCTCACCTCACCGCCCACCTCACCACACCGCCCCGCCTCATCTCACCGCACCGCCCCGCCTCACCTCACCGCCCCACAATCCGTCACACGCTACATCTCGACGCCCACGAGGACACACACACACACACACACACACACACACACACACACACACACGCACTCACCACACACACACACCTGCACGCACTCACCACACACACACACACTTCCAGACACGCACTCTACCTCCCTCACCAGCGCCCTCAGAGGCCACAGCCATGAGAGGATCACGTCCTCACAGCGGCGTCCACAAACGCAACGCCCGCCTACACCACCCACCCCTCTCCTCTCCTCTCCATCGACCTCCTCCTCCTCCTCCTCCCGAGCCCAGCCCATGGCACCTGCTCCTGGTGAGTCATGAGTGGCACTATCAGATGGCCGGGGAGAGAGAGAGAGAGAGAGAGAGAGAGAGAGAGAGAGAGAGAGAGAGAGAGAGAGAGAGAGAGAGAGAGAGAAGGGGGGGGTTTGCATACGTCTTCACCACGCCTTGTGCCAATGTCGTTTGTAAGACGTGGGAGATCTTGAGCACGACGGTATAACCCTTGAGCACGACGGTACAACCCTTGAGCACGGCGGTACGACCCTTGAACACGGTGGCACGACCCTTGAGCACGACGGTACGACCCTTGAGTACGATGGTAGGACCCTTGAGCACGACGGTACGACCCTTGAGCACGACGGTACGACCCTTGAGCACGACGGTGTTACCCTTGAGCACGACGGTACGACCCTTGAGCACGTCGGTACGACCACTGGGCACGATTGCCTGGTCGTACCATCGTGCTCAAGAGTCGTACCGTCGTGCTCAAGGGTCGTACCGTCTTACTCACAGGGTGGTACCGTCGTGATCAACTGGCTAGAGAGTGACCATCTCTAACCCCCTCCTCTTCCTGGTCCACACACACACACACACACACACACACACACACACACACACACACAACAACCCCCCTCCCTCCCTCCCTCACACACACACACACACACACACACACACACACACACACACACAACAACCCTCACTCCCTCCCTCTATCGTCGTCTTACTATCCCTCCTCCTCCTCCTCCCCTCCCTCCCTCATCCGCACTTACAACCACAACAACAACTGCAACACATCGTGGTAGCAAAGAGCAACCATTACCTCAGGTCGAGGTGGTGGTGGGGAGTGGTTCATGACACACCCCTGCCAACTCCAGGATCTACACCACCAAATCCCCAACACCACCACACCTCCCCCAACACCACCACACCTCCCCCAACACCACCACACCTCCCCCAACACCACCACACCTTCCCCAACACCACCACCACACCTCCCTCCCTCCCAACCAGACCTATGTACGTACCTACCTCCCTACCCCACATCTCTCTCTCTCCCCCCACCTCCTCTCAACATCCTCCAACACTCACTCTCCACCCTACCACCACCACCACGCCCCAAACCAGACCTAACCCCCTTCCATCTCTCTCTCTCTCTCTCTCTCTCTCTCTCTCTCTCTCTCTCTCTCTCTCTCTCTCTCTCTCTCTCTCTCTCTCAGCATCCTTCCCCTCCCCACTGCAACACACCGCCCACCTACACAACCATTTGGTCTCTGATTACACTTACGTCTTCATTCTATTGGTGTGATCTCCTTACAACCTGTCCTCCCTCCCAAGTCTTTTCAATTCACTTTATATATATATATATATATATATATATATATATATATATATATATATATATATATATTTACAACAGTCTCCCTCCCCCCAAAGGGCCCTTCACCGTTTTCAGTTCCCTCCTCCGTTTTCAGATGTCTATTTTCTTTCTTTTTTTTAAACTCTCTCTCTCTCTCTCTCTCTCTCTCTCTCTCTCTCTCTCTCTCTCTCTCTCTCTCTCTCTCTCTCTCTCTCCTCCTTGACTCTGCCTTAAGACGTGGCAACAGCGTCAGTCGCCAACCACCACGCAGACAGACTGCACCACCCTGGAGAAGTGGCAACACTGTTAAACACACACACACACACACACACACACACACACACACACTGTTACCAAACGGCACACACGGTCCAACAGGGGGGGGGGTGTAACGTAACGGTGTCAGCCACAGCGTTACCAACCTATATCGGTGTCAGCCACAGTGTTACCAACTACCACAGATGCACCAACCTTGTTAAGTGGCAATGGTGTCAGCAGTGGACAGTGTTACCAACCACCACCACAGATGCACCCACCTGTATCGGCGTCAGCACTGGACAGTGTTACCAACCACCACCACAGATGCACCCACCTGTATCGGCGTCAGCAGTGGACAGTGTTGCCAACCACCACCACAGATGCACCCACCTGTATCGGCGTCAGCAGTGGACAGTGTTACCAACCACCACCACAGATGCACCCACCTGTATCGGCGTCAGCACTGGACAGTGTTACCAACCACCACCACAGATGCACCCACCTGTATCGGCGTCAGCAGTGGACAGTGTTGCCAACCACCACCACAGATGCACCCACCTGTATCGGCGTCAGCAGTGGACAGTGTTACCAACCACCACCACAGATGCACCCACCTGTATCGGCGTCAGCACTGGACAGTGTTACCAACCACCACCACAGATGCACCCACCTGTATCGGCGTCAGCAGTGGACAGTGTTGCCAACCACCACCACAGATGCACCCACCTGTATCGGCGTCAGCAGTGGACAGTGTTGCCAACCTATGCCCCTGGCTCCTCACCTGCGGGTAGAGAGAGATAATCTGATAAAATCTCCATTTATTGAGGTAATTAACGACCGATAATTATGACACATTGAAGGCGAAATAAAAAGCCGCCCGGATTATTATAATTGGCTTTGATCACTACATGCGATTATCTCCTGGTGGGTAGTGCTCTCTCTCTCTCTCTCTCTCTCTCTCTCTCTCTCTCTCTCTCTCTCTCTCTCTCTCTCTCTCTCTCTCTCTCTCTCACTCTCTCCCTAGACATAGTCTTCTGGGTCAATATTTGTCGCAGTCATGTCAGTGGGTGACACCCGACACTAGTCATGTCAGTGGGTGACACAGTCATGTCAGTGGGTGACACCCGACACAGTCATGTCAGTGGGTGACACCCGACACTAGTCATGTCAGTGGGTGACACCCGACACAGTCATGTCAGTGGGTGACACCCGACACTAGTCATGTCAGTGGGTGACACTAGTCATGTCAGTGGGTGACACTAGTCATGTCAGTGGGTGACACCCACAATAACAATAACAACAACAATAACAATAACAAAAACAAGAACAACAATAACAATAACAACAATAACAACTACAACAATAACAACAATAACAACAACAACAATAACAATAACAACAATAACAACAATAACAATAACAACAATAACAATAACAACAAAAAGTCTTAACCGTCGGTGACATTTCAATTACCCTGAAGGTCACGACCTGACGAAGGTCACGACCTGACGAAGGTCACAACCTGACGAAGGTCACAACCTGACGAAGGTGACGACCTGACGAAGGTCACAACCTGATGAAGGTCACAACCTGAAGAAGGTCACAACCTGATGAAGGTCACAACCTGAAGAAGGTCACGACCTGATGAAGGTCACAACCTGATGAAGATCACGACCTGATGAAGGTCACAACCTGATGAAGATCACGACCTGATGAAGGTCACAACCTGACGAAGGTCACAACCTGACGAAGGTCACAACCTGATGAAGGTCACGACCTGACGAAGGTCACAACCTGACGAAGGTCACAACCTGATGAAGATCACGACCTGATGAAGGTCACAACCTGACGAAGGTCACAACCTGATGAAGGTCACAACCTGAAGAAGGTCACAACCTGACGAAGGTCACGACCTGATGAAGGTCACGACCTGACGAAGGTCACAACCTGACGAAGGTCACAACCTGATGAAGATCACGACCTGATGAAGGTCACAACCTGACGAAGGTCACAACCTGATGAAGGTCACGAACTGACGAAGGTCACAACCTGATGAAGATCACGACCTGATGAAGGTCACAACCTGACGAAGGTCACAACCTGATAAAGGTCACAACCTGATGAAGGTCACAACCTGACGAAGGTCACAACCTGACGAAGATCAAGTGCAGGTGCATATCAAGTTCGCCCAGGATGTCTTCCCCTTCTGGAGACCAAGTTCCTGCACCAAGTTCAAGCGCGGCTGCAGAACTTAAACTGCAACGTCGAGAGAGAGAGAGAGAGAGAGAGAGAGAGAGAGAGAGAGAGAGAGAGAGAGAGAGAGAGAGAGAGAGAGAGAGAGAGAGAGAGACCCTCTGCGCCCTACGGACCATGATGACGAGGGTCACAACAACCAGGCCTCGACCATCGCTCCAGCAGACAGACCAGCAGCCTTGCTGTACAGACAGAAGGACGTCCGGACAGAGAACCAGACAGAGAGACAGACCCAGCGCCCTCCCCCCACCATGTGAGCGAGGGCTATAGCGGGCCAGGGTCCTCCACTACGCCAGCCTTCCACTGGTAGGATCCATAATGTATGGCCCGCGGAGTATACACCAGTGCTGGAGCCTCGTCAGCCCACAAGAGGGAACCACCAATATTTTCATCCCTGGCTTAAATAGTCGAGCGTAACCCAGGCTGTAATTAATACTGAGGCCCGGGGGGCGGGAAGGCGTGGCCCGAGGCCGGGCGAGGGGCGTGCTGATGTGAGGTCCGGGGCCGGGCGAGGGAAGTGCTGAGGTGGGGTTCGGGGACGGGCGAGGGGCGTGCTGAGGTGGGGCCCGGGGCCGGGCGAGGGGAGTGCTGAGGTGGGCCCGGGGACGGGCGAGGGGAGTGCTGAGGTGGGGCCCGGGGATGGGCGAGGGAAGTGCTGAGGTGGGGCTGGGCGAGGGAGCGTGCTGAGGAGGGGGCGAGACCGGAGTGAGGGGCGGATGACGAAGCCCGCAGTGTGGTGGTGTGTGGCGGAGTGTGGTTGGTGTGTGGTGAAGATTTTTGTACTTTGTTTAGAAAAAATAAAAAAAATAGGGAGGGGCTTCTGGCGGGGTGGGCGTGCCCCGTGGCAGGACAGGGTAAGTGGGTGAGGAGGTCCTACGGCCGAGCGGGGCGGGGCTTGCGTTTGAAGGGGCGGGGTCTGTGTCTGGGCGGGCTGGGGGTCTGGGCTATTACCTAAAACCATCAACGTTCCTCCCCTCCCTCCCTCCTCCAGCAGCCCTCGGGGCTAACAGCATTATTCAGGGTCGAGGGAGGCCGTGTTTGGCAATAACACAACTCATTACATATTTCAATTATCTTTTAATATAGTCATCAAATATTTCAACTATCCCGTAAAACACTCATTAACTATTTTAATTATGTTCTGGCAGTTTGTTGAGCTTAACTCTGGGTCCCATCCAGTCTGATGCTTGGCTGGGCCCTCGGGGGCCCCCTCGTCTGTCCCCTCGTTGGTTCCTCGGGGGGGCCCCCCAGTCTGTCTTCTCGTTGAGTTCTATTCCCTCGTTGGGTCCTCGGGGCCCCTAGTCTATCTCCTTACTGAGTCCTCGGGCCCCAACCCCCAGTCTTCCCTCTCACTGGGTCCTCTTCGGGTACGGTACCCCACTAGTCGTCTGCGCCCCGCTGAGAATCAGAATGAATGAGTCGAACCGACAGCAATAAAACTAGACTTACCAAACAGTACGAGACATACAGAGAACAACCGATAAACAACGAAATATGGGGAAATTCCAGAGTTATAATTCCCTGTTGTGCTGATAAGACTACATATCAATGTGAGATTTAATCCTATAAAGAGTAGAGATATCACGGGCAAACGTACGTTCGTTATAACTTAGGGATGTAAGACAAACACGACCCCTACATCCATCGTGGCGAAGTCCGAAGAAATGTAAGGAACACGACTATATGCATCCCCGGGGCTTGGGAGGAGGACAGGTTAGCGAGAACTCCATCCCCTCTGTGCTTGACCTCTATATACGATGCGCGACACACACACAAGAACGAATCTGCAGCGATGAATAGCCTGGTAAACCAGGGTGATCACGGGCCAAATCAAGCGCGGAGGAAGCGTCGTCCGTCCAGGGGAACTGAGCACCGTCGGGCAAAACCTGGAAGTATGTATCTCCTCGAGGCGACAGACATCAGGCTAGCGGAGGAGGCGAAGGAGGAGGAGGAGGAGTCGATCTCTCTCTCTCTCTCTCTCTCTCTCTCTCTCTCTCTCTCTCTCTCTCTCTCTCTCTCTCTCTCTCTCTTGCTGGGAACACCATCTAATCCAACGTGACGCAGTCACCTGATCCGCGGGAGGCGCTTCAACCCTCGGCACCCGGCTGTCATCTCAGGGCTTCGCTGGGCAGGTGTGACGGGCTGCCTTCAGCACACAACGGAGCCGACAGGCGGATTCTCGAGAGGTCGACTTTGCAGGGGCATCGGACAGGTAGGTGGTAAAGTTACCCCTACTGTGCGTTGACGTGCCGAACACCGACCTACACAAGGGCCATTGAGAAGATAACGAGTGTAACAAAGAGGCAAAGGATATGGGATGTCCCATTAGACATGACCTCATGAAGGGAAGGGTATACAACTAACTGGACATGACGAACCGACCAGCACATTACAGACTTAATTACTTTCCAAGTGATTAAATCCACGGTCTCGATGATCACGCTGTCTAGTACATCACAGAACAGAAACTGGGACATAAAAGGCCTGGCCAGTGCACTACAGACAGAAACTGGGACATAAAAGGCCTGGCTAGTGCACCACAGACACAAACTGGGACATAAAAGGCCCGGCCATTGCACCACAGACACAAACTGGGACATAAAAGGCCTCACCGGTGCACCACAGACACAAACTGGGACATAAAAGGCCTGGCCAGTGCACCACAGACACAAACTGGGACATAAAAGGCCTGGCCAGTGCACCACAGACACAAACTGGGACAAAAAAAGGCCTCACCAGTACATCACGGTCACAACAATAAAAGGGCTGACGAAGTGCACCACAGATGCAGGTCCTCCTCCTTCAGGAGAACAACCTCCGGCTATCACCAGCTTCCTTTCACCCTCCGGCAGCAGGTCAAGACGTCAGGAAGGTCTCTTACGCCAGCGACGGCGGCGGGGCCCATCATGACCTCCTCCAGAGGATCTGTCTTCCACACCCCCGTCGTCCCGGGGGTTCCAGCCAGCGAGTCTCACTCACCACAAGTCAAGAGACCCCACCTCCCTCTGGGCTGGCTGGCGGGCGCTGAATACTGAGAGAGAGAGAGAGAGAGAGAGAGAGAGAGAGAGAGAGAGAGAGAGAGAGAGAGAGAGAGAGAGAGAGAGAGAGAGAGATCTGTCATGTCCATGGTAATAACAAAGCCAACACACGACACAATGTCACGCCCATGATATAACAGAGCCCAGCACACGACACAATGTCTGGCCCATGATATAACAGAGCCCAACACACGACACAATGTCACGTCCATGATATAACAGAGCCCAGCACACGACACAATGTCTGGCCCATGATATAACAGAGCCCAGCACACGACACAATGTCTCTTTATCTATTCGTTGAAGGACTCCTACTGGGGCACTGCGAGCCAGGTCATTAGCAACCACACAACAAATGTGCTATACCTACAACACAGCAATGCTATACCTACAACACAGCAATGCTATACCTACAACACAGCAATGCTATACCTACAACATAGCCTGGTCTTACACGACCCCCAACTTTGCATTAGGCCACCAAACCATTCCTCTTCTTTCCCTCCTCCCACTCCCTTCCTCCTTCTATAACCCCATTCTCCCCTCCCTTCGCCCTCTTTCCTCCACTCTAGCCATCCCTTCTCCTCCTCCTTCTCCCCGTCCTCCTCCTCCTCACACCCCTCCTCCCTGAGGCCAAGCCCACAGCCGTTCATTAAGCTCGGTTCGTTCTGTACTAGAGAGTGGGGCTTGAGCTGGAGCAGCGGTCATGAGAACAGAGACGCCAGCGCCTCTCGCATCGCACCGCACCGCCTGCCCACACACACACACACACAGACACACACACACACACACACACAAAGACGCCGCCGCCTCTCTCGCACGGTCTACACACACACAAACACCAAGTGCTCCTCCCCTTCACCGCACACACACACACACACACACACACACACACACACACTAACACCAACCACACACCAGGAGAAAAATTCAGAAGCGGTGGCGGCTGGCCTAGAGGAGTGCGGTGGGTACATATAGCGGCGGCAGAATGAACCAATGGGGGGGGGGGGGTGCTGGGGGGGAAGAGGGAGGGAGGGAGGTGGGGGGAGGGAGAGCACGCGTCGGTGTTTGCAAGCAGGTAATGAACAGACGTCTTCAGTTGGCGGCTGTTCACTGTACCACACTCACCACCCTCTCCCTCCCTCACCACACACACACCCCGGAGGTTGGTGAGGGTGGGGTCTGGTTAACACCTCCTACCTCCCTCCTCCCTGGCTACTACTACCGTGCCATGCCAAGGGTGAGGGAAGGGCGGGGGGCTCTGCTGCGCCCAGGCACCCCGTACGTCATGTGGGTATTGTCGTGTGTGGCGCCGAGCTACGGAGACCGAGCGAACACACACCCCCTGTGGTCATGGGAGGTCATGGAGACAACTGTCCAGCCCAGCCACGGAGACCACGGCAGAGAACCGTGGCCATGGAGACCACAGCATCCCGCCATGACAATGGGTCACACAGAGATGCTGAGGCCACGGGTGACCCGACAGCCGAAAAGGGGGGAAGGCGAGGCCTCCCTCGTTAAACAACAGACACGGAGACCGTAACAACCCAACCCACTCTATCGCCATCACCACCAGTCATGGAGATACTGTACAGCGGGAGACCACTCACTCGGCCTCCTACGACCTGATCCGACCCTTGGCTTTCAAGAGGTCTCCATCACCAACAGTAAGGCTGCATGGAGACCTTCCTCCTTCCTCCTCCTCCTCCTCCTCCATCCATCGGCCTGGGAGATCGTCCCACATGACTCTACGATACACACCCAGCAACACACGTCAGCACACACACACACACACACACACACACACACACACACACACACACACACACACACACACAAAGTGCAGCTGGTCACGTGTACACTGCCATGAGCAACGAGTACACGCCACTGGGTGCCACACTGCACACACACTACCCACAGCAGCTGCAGGCACCATGGCACGACCCCTTCGGGTATGGCCAGAAGGTCAGGGGGTCGTTATACCCAAGGAGGCTCATTGGCACGTCTCGCTGAGTTAAGGAAAGGGGTCGTCTATTGTGGTGGTGGTGGTGGTGGTGGTGTGGTGGTAGTGGTAGTGTGGGAGGAAAGTGGTGTTGTAGAGCAGGCCACAGCGTGTACTGCACAAACCATCCTCCCCTTAGAGGGATCGGGGGCGTGGGTGTCGTGTGTGTGTGTGTGTGTGTGTGGAGATATAATAAGCCGGGCCCCGGTGCCCAGCTGGCTCTCGGGTGGGAGCGTCCCAGTTATATGACACTGACGACACTACACAAGGGTGAGTTATGAGGCTGTGGTGGTCGTCTCCTCCTCCTCCTTCAGGGAGGTGCACCTACTCCAGCAGTGGGACGGACGCCCTCCTTCTCCTCCCAACCCACCACACCTCCTCCTCCTTCAGCCACCAGCTGACCTCTCTCTCTCTCTCTCTCTCTCTCTCTCTCTCTCTCTCTCTCTCTCTCTCTCTCTCTCTCTCCCATATGGGGGTAGGTCAGACCACCACCCTCTCAAATCACCAGCTGAGATCATGCTCCCACCACCACCAACCACCCCCACAACCTCTGCACGGTGGAGGGGTCTGATCCACCACCCTCTCCCTCTCTCCCTCAACAGGACGGACAAGCAGCTCAACAAGCTTTAACTGGCCCAGACCTTCGAGGAATGGCCAAGGACGGTAGTTTGTGTGTGTGTGTGTGTGTGTGTGTGTGGCTGGGGAAGTTGGTCCAGGTGGGGATGTAGGGTGTCACTGGTGGGGGGACATGGGGATGTATGGAAGGGGAGGGAGGCGTGGGAAAGTGGGGAGATAAGCCGTTGTTGCTGACCTCCAAAAAGGGGGGGCATTGGGAGGGACAGGTGGGGCGTAGGTAGGCCCGGGCCTTCCTGGGGAGGTTAGGGATGAGGAAGAAACACTGAGAGGCATCGGTGGGTCTCACTGAGAGGCATCGGTGGGTCAATGAGAGGCATCGGTGGGTCTCACTGAGAGGCATCGGTGGGACACTGAGAGGCATCGGTGAGTCTCACTGAAAGGCATCGATGGGTCTCACTGAGAGGCATCGATGGGTCTCACTGAGAGGCATCGGTGGGCACTGAGAGGCATCGGTGGGTCACTGAGAGGCATCGGTGGGTCTCACTGAGAGGCATCGGTGGGTCTCACTGAGAGGCATCAGTGGGTTACGGAGAGGCATCAGTGGGTCACTGACAGGCATCGGTAAATTGCAGCCCAGCTGGGGGGGGGGGGGGGAGTGGGGAAGCCCCTCGCACTTGGGGTCCAGACCTGCTGAGGGTGGGGGACGTCGTGGGACAAGCAGGTTGGGGACGTCGTGGGACAAGCAGGTTGGGGACGTCGTGGGACAAGCAGGTTGGGGACGTCGTGGGACAAGCAGGTTGGGGGACGTCGTGGGACCTGGATGGGGGTCTGGACCCACTCCAGCCGTTGGCTACCCACACGATCGCCCTCCCAAGGTCAAACCACCCACACTCATGTCAGAGCCTGGATCCATACAGAGCCACACGCTGACAATCAATGAATCATCGCAATCAAGAAATGATGGTGTAATTACTGTATTTAAACGCCATAACTATCATCAATAGCTCATATGTAACACAAGATACTTGTCACGACCACCAGGTACCACCTCCACCTTCCTAATACCACAAGAAAAACACTCTACCACAAACACTTCCCCATCACACAACACGTGGTGTACTCCATCCTACCACAAACACTTCCCATTACCACAACACTTGGTGTACTCCATCCTACCACAAACACTTCCCATTACCACAACAAGTGGTGTACTCCATCCTACCACAAACACTTCCCATTACCACAACACGTGGTGTACTCCATCCTACCACAAACACTTCCCCACCACAACACGTGGTGTACTCCATCCTACCACAAACACTTCCCATTACCACAACACGTGGTGTACTTCATCCTACCACAAACACTTGCCCACCACAACACGTGGTGTACTCCATCCTACCACAAACACTTCCCCACCACAACACGTGGTGTACTCCATCCTACCACAAACACTTCCCCATTACGCAACACGTGGTGTACTCCATCCTACCACAAACACTTCCCCACCACAACACGTGGTGTACTCCATCCTACCACATACACTTCCCACTGCCACAAGTGATACATCCAATCAACCACTTAACACGTCCCACTGCCACACACGAGGCACTCCACCTACCACACACGAGGCACTCCATCTACCACAAACAAGGCACTCCATCTACCACAAACAAGGCACTCCACCTACCACACACGAAACACTCCATCTACCACAAACAAGGCACTCCACCTACCACACACGAGGCACTCCACCTACCACACACGAGGCACTCCACCTACCACAAACAAGGCACTCCACCTACCACAAACACTAGTCAGTACACCTGATGCTCTCCTACATATTATGGTGATACAGAGAGAGTTCGATACGTGGCAGGTGTCTGATAAGGAAAGACAATTAGATAAAGAAGTTACCTCAACCACACACCTTCACCCCTCACCAAGGTTACAACCATCATCATCACCATCACCATCAGGTCTTACAATCATCACCACCACCCATCACCATCATCACCATCACCCATCACCATCATCATCATCACTCACTATCATCATCACCACCACACATCACCATCACCAACACTCACTATCATCATCACCATCACACATCACCATCATCATCATCACTCACTATCATCATCACCACCACACATCACCATCATCATCACTCACTATCATCATCACCACCACCCATCACCATCACCACCACCCATCACCATCACCACCACCCATCACCATCATCACCACCACCCATCACCATCATCATCATCACTCACTATCATCATCACCACCACCCATCACCATCATCACCACCCATCACCATCATCATCATCACTCACTATCATCATCACCACCACCCATCACCATCATCACCACCCATCACCATCATCATCATCACTCACTATCATCATCACCACCACCCATCACCATCATCACCACCACCCATCACCATCATCATCATCACTCACTATCATCATCACCACCACCCATCACCATCATCATCATCACTCACTATCATCATCACCACCACCCATCACCATCACCACCACCCATCACCATCATCACCACCCATCACCATCATCACCACCACCCATCACCATCATCACCACCACCCATCACCATCATCATCATCACTCACTATCATCATCACCACCACCCATCACCATCACCACCACCCATCACCATCACCACCACCCATCACCATCATCACCACCACCCATCACCATCACTCACTATCATCATCACCACCACCCATCACCATCATCATCATCACTCACTATCATCATCACCACCACCCATCACCATCATCACCACCACCCATCACCATCATCATCATCACTCACTATCACCATCACCACCACCCATCACCATCATCATCACTCACTATCATCATCACCACCACCCATCACCATCACCACCACCCATCACCAACATCACATCACCATCACCACCACTACAATGTACAATTACCATGATGCGCCACAACCAAAATCAACCCGATCACCACCGACGCTCAAAAATATCACCACTGCAACACAACCACAACCGAACCCACGACCATGACGTCCTACAACCACCATTAAAACACAACCACAACCGAACCCACGACCATGACGTCCCACAACCACCATTAAAACACAACCACAACCATCCCCACGACCATGACGTCCCACAACCACTATTAAAACACAACCACAACCATCCCCACGAGTACAACCACTACTATAACACCAACCTAGCCCTCCCCACCACCACAACGCCCCACAACCACCACTACACACAACCACAACCGAACCCACGACCATGACGTCCCACAACCACCATTAAAACACAACCACAACCATCCCCACTCATACAACCACTACTATAACACCACCACAACCCTCCCCACCACCACAACGCCCCACTGCAACACAACCACAACCCTCCCCACCACCTCAACCCCCCACAACCACCACTGCAACACAACCACAACCCTCCCCACCACCACAACGCCCCACAGTCACCTCTACAACACAAAAAAATAACCAGGGAGTCTAATCGGAGAGAGAGAGAGAGAGAGAGAGAGAGAGAGAGAGAGAGAGAGAGAGAGAGAGAGAGAGAGAGAGAGAGGAGGAGAGAGGGGTGAGAAAGGACACCACAGGGGATAGGGGAGTTGGTGGGGGAGTGATGGGAAGAAGGGGGGGGGGGGCGTAAAAACAACAACAAGGCCAGGTCTTATCACCCCTGTGCCCCCCCCCCCCCACCCTGCCACAGACGCACGGCCTGCCCCACCTCTCACCCGTCAAACGATAACACCCAGGCCATCATACGATGGTGGATCTTATAGCCCCACCGATCTCCTAGGTCTCCAAGGCGTCTTAAGACACCCGCCTGCTCGCCCGCCCCGCGCCCCGGGGGAGAGTCCTGAGGACAATACAATGGCATATTGACTCCCGTGTCTTCTGGAGTGACCATATACATATATGATTCCATCCTAGAGGCTTACACTGGATTATCGTACATCAGCCTCCCCCCCCCCCGGCGGCGGTCGCACCTGCCTGATGCATGATGATTGCCGGAAATGGGTCAAACTCTACCCTCGGCTTGCAGTGAGACACTGTAACATCACATCACTGACCCCCGACAGATGGCGACACATCGCCGCCCCCGTCACATGATCCATTATATAATCTAAGAGACACGATCAAGGTGTTCGACACCGGCCACAGTGGGGGCGTCACTCACTCACACACTCTAAGACACAGGACAGGCAAACTCAAGCACAGACACCAATCTCTCTCTTTCTCTTTCTCTCTCTCTCTCTCTCTCTCTCTCTCTCTCTCTCTCTCTCTCTCTCTCTCTGACGAGTGTGTCCTGTTGAAAACACCGGAAAAAGACAATCAGAGAGGAGACGGTTACGTAATGACAAAGGAAAAATTATTACGTTGAGTGACAAAAGAGGACTCAGGGAAAGGTCTGGCATGATTTGGAGAAGATCTCCCCCCCACTTTGGAGAGAGAGAGAGAGAGAGAGAGAGAGAGAGAGAGAGAGAGAGAGAGAGAGAGAGAGAGAGAGCAAAGAGGTGTTGCTGTCGTTGTACTGCCTTTCTTGGACTATCGGAAAGCGTTTGACACTGCCCCACACAAGAGGGCGAATTTGCTCGATCTTCAGGAATGAGGTGGAAATGGGGGAGGACATTCCCTCCGCGGAAGGGAACGAAGGACGCGCGTCAGAGACACCTTCTCAAGGTGAGTTGAGGTCGCCAGTGGCGTGCCACGAGGTTTCGTGATGATCTGTCCAAACAGACTCGCTTTGAAGGACGACACTCACGCGCCCGAACATGTTTGCGGATGATGCCGAGGTCATGAAAGGGGGAGTAAAGAGTGATGAAGATTGCATGGAGTTACAAACAGACTCAGACCACTTCCAAAGTTGGTCTGATTCATAGGCTGATGAATTTCGACCCAATGGAATGCTTAGTAATGAGCAATGGGATACAACAGCGAAACAACGCCTTCGTACGAATACATTCTGAGCAACAAATAAGCCGCAGGAATCTGTGTGCGTGTGAGAGAGAGAGAGAGAGAGAGAGAGAGAGAGAGAGAGAGAGAGAGAGAGAGAGAGAGAGAGAGAGAGAGAGAGAGAGAGAGAATATACCTGATCTGTCACAAGATATGTACACACACACACACACATCTCATCAGACATGTTACACAGAGAGAGAGTCCGTCTGCTGACAAATATTAGAATCGTATACGAGTACATGGATGACGAAATATTCTGCAAATTATCCACAGTGAATATTTGGCCAAAACTTGAATATGCTTCTCAGGTTTGGTCGCCGTGCTTCACAAAGCACAGAGAACTAACATAGAGTGAGGTGTAGATTCTAAGGAAAACAAAGATCGTAACAAAATGAAAAAAAGAGCTGAGTTACAGTGAAATTTAGGAGCTATAAACCTGCCCATCCTGGAAGAAGGATGAGTAATGGGTGACCTGATCACAACCTTCGTGTTTTTAAACCAGTCTGATGTTGGGGACATTACAAACTTCAACGGAAGATGGAAAGACACGCAAGAAATTTGCTCAAAAAAAAAAGATGTAAAGAGTTACTTTGAAAGCGTACGAGTAGCTGAAGAAGGGAATGAAGTGAGAGATGAAACTGTGAATGTTGATGGCATACAATACCTCAAAACGTTATATGATGCAAAGCTCAAGAGATGAGCAGCCCCCACAAGTGTAGAACTCCCTCCCCCTTACTGGATAAATGGATATCTACAAGCGTACAAACACAAGGTGAACAGAACTCTGACAAAACCACATACGTTACATATAGAGAGATGCGGAGAATCTTCTCAACAGTACGAAGTTTGTGAAAAAGCTAGAGTAATGATTTTGTATATGATAAAAAAATATATATACAAAATTGCAAGAGTAAGATATTTAGGAAAGTACAAGACACGAGGTCCCTCCGGGTGTAGAATTCCCTCTCTCTACTGTTCTATTTTTTTTTTCCAATCGTTTCCACCAAGACATAAATCTGACAACCCTCTTACCCCTCCTCTCAGCACATTCACATCCAGCAAGCTCTCCTTTTGCACACCTGCCAATCAACATGCAATACAATAATGCCAGTAGACCCTAATTCAAATTAACCCATGTAAACAGGTACTTATGTATGTACATTTTTTTCTTTTTTTTACACCAAGGATTCCCGACCAGTAATCTTTTTTTTTCAGCAAGACACTCGAAAAGATTTTCCCCATTTTCAAATTCAGTAGGATCCCCATGGCCCCTATGTTATACCCTTACTTTCCACATCATCAATATATTCGTTCAGATCCCCTTACATCCCCTTGCATCAGACCTGGCAAAGCACTGACTCCATACCTCCCAAAATGTACCCCTTTCTTTTTCACTCCTATCAAAACCAGGTGCATAAAGCACTATCAATCATTCACCTCTCGTACTCTATCATAACCCACAACTAATACTGACCCCATTTTATTACGCTCTTTGAACGTACTTCCACACCTCATTCTCTTTATCAGAAGTACAAACTCTTCTCACATTCCTACCCTCTCACTAATCCCCAGACTTTAACCCTCCTGGACAAACCAGACTGAGTATAACACAAATATGACCACTGCAACAACGAGAGACGTATGGGAGGAGGCAAGACACACCGTCCCTCTACTAGTGTGGTGTGGAGATGCCCCACAGGAGGGAGGGTGAGGGACACTCTAACCTCCACACACACACACACCCACACACATCAGCTACATCCACCGCGACCCGCCACACGAGGACAGTGAAACATGAAGACCTTTCAAGACCACAAGAATGCCTTATGGAAAACTGTCGCAGCCAATAACTTATACGACGACACACTAGCTAGCGCCAGAGGTGCAGCCAGACGACCCACACACACACACACATGCCATCCATACTGAATCTCACCTTTCACACAAGACGACCTCGGAGATTCACACACAGCATCAGCTCTCGCACCCAACCCAGAGGGAAAGGTGTTCACATCTTTGGGGTCCTGGGAACACAACCACAGCGGTTACTCAGACGAACACAGAAGATGAAGAACAAGCAGAGCGAGAGAAAGTATATCTAGAACGGGGAAAAATGACACACACACACACACACACACACACACACACACACACACACACACACACACACACACACACATAAAAAAAAGGAACATAAAACACCCACACGAGGTACTCTGGTAAATTTACAATGAGGGGAATCAATGGAAGGGATCCCCGAAGGTGAGAAAGGGCAGAGCAATGGTGTGAGAGAAATGAGGCATGATTCAGTAGACGTCAAAAGGTCGTGGGAAGGGAGGGGTACATTATGAAGCAGATACAGACGACACCACCAGGCGGGGCAGTAAAAGCAGCGGGAGAGAGAGAGAGAGAGAGAGAGAGAGAGAGAGAGAGAGAGAGAGAGAGAGAGAGAGAGAGAGAGAGAGAGAGAGAGAGAGAGAGAGAGAGAGAGCAACACAATAAGAGAATGAGTCATGACACAGACCATTGCGAGTAAACATATGATTCGACCTAAGTCTGGGGGGCGGAATGTGGCGGGGAGCCCAGGTGTGTCCACTGGAGCAGGAGCCACCTTTGTCATAAGGTGTAGGGCGCAGCCACTACGTCCAAAGTTGAGGGGGTGAGGGGAATAGATGTGTGAAGAGCCAGCTGTTGTCCTAGGGTGTGGTGGAGAGCCAGCTGCTGTCCAGGGGTGCAAAGAGCCAACTGTTGTCCAGGGGCGTGGAGAGCCAGCTGTTGTCCTAGGGTGAGGGGAGCCAGGGACGGTTGAGAACCAGCTGTGTCTAGTGGTGTGGGGTCTTCTACTCCCTAGAGTTCGGGCCGAGTCCAAGCCGGTGACATGGGTACCCGTTGGTCGACCCTGGCTGTTCAGGAGGATGCAGGTCCACAAGCCCTTGTATCCACCACCAGTGCATTGGACAGTCTTGAGTGTGTTTTCTCCTGTCTTAACCTCCCCCTTGGATTTTAGGGGTCGTATTTTACATCCTTCCATGCCTGTCGTGGCCGTGGGATATATGAGACCAGATGGGGGACCATTTTAGCAAGGGAAAATTATGACACTTCTCTCCCTTTTGCGCTCCACGGAGTAACAGCCTCGGTAATTTCAGCCGTTCCCAGTTAGCTCAGTTCCTCTGGCATGTCAATGTGTGTGTGTGTGGGTTGTGAGAAACAGATCTTTGCCCATTTTCTAATTCTGCGATTTCGCCGCCTTGAAAGGTGATTAAACTGGAGGCTTAGGAGCGTCACTGATGGTCATCATCTCGTCTTGAAAGTCCGTATGATCCCAGTGAATGTCGGTTTGCGGCAGGGGTGCGTGATGTTTCCATGGTTGTTTAGTTTGTTTATGGATGGGGTGGTTAGGGAGGTGAATGCAAGAGTTTTGGAGAGAGGGGCAAGTTGTGGATAAAAGGGCTTGGGAAGTGAGTCAGCTGCTGTTCGCTGATGATACAGCGCTGGTGGCTGTGAAAACATGTGAAATATGTCCTCTGAATGAGTTAAACTAGTGTTAGTTGAAAGTTACAGTAAATAGAATTATGAAAGGACTTCCTCTCAGAGACGGAGTTATAAAAGGAAGTGGCAAAGAAGTTCAATGACCCGACCAATCTCTTTAGGAAGAGGCAACCACTGCCTACTTATATCTGCTGAAGGTGAGGTCGTCAAGGCATTTATGTACTCCCGAGGTCTTTCACACTCTTCCTGCGAGCTATGACAGAGCCTGTGTCATTCAGATGTTCTGTATTGCTCTTCATTTCTCCATTATTCCCCATCCCGAAGGAGGTGAAATCAGTCCCCCACACGGACGAGCATGGTCAGTGGCCCAGTGCCACAGAGGACTCAAAAACGTTCACGTCAGTCCTGAAATCCTGAGGGTATACTTGCATCTTCCGCTGACGAAGTGTTCATGTCTATTCCACCATCGCTGGCAAAGGATAACACGAAAGTGGGACTCGTGTTTGCATCAATGTCAGGGAAACGAATGAGGAACAGGAGGGGTGCA
The DNA here is from genome assembly GCF_036320965.1 of Panulirus ornatus. Classification (NCBI taxonomy): domain Eukaryota; kingdom Metazoa; phylum Arthropoda; class Malacostraca; order Decapoda; family Palinuridae; genus Panulirus; species Panulirus ornatus. The sequence continues at coordinate 69,940,004 of NC_092243.1, read as the reverse complement.
AACACAGTTCCTTGAGGGACTGAACTTTTTTTTCACCATGAAAGCACTGAAATACTCCAGATTTACAACAACGTGTTGTGATGTGTAGGTTGGCTGATAAGTTGAATGTCCATTTCCTAGTTTCACCAGTTATTCCAATCGTACTCATTTCACAAGCAATGACGAGATGGTCATTAATCAAAGACTTTCGCAAAGTCCATGCAGATTGCACGGGGTGTTCTGTTTATTCCCGAAGGGTCTAAATAGCGCTGGGCGGCAACACCAGTAATTTTCGCATTATGCAGCTGACCTGACCTCTCCCGAGGGGAAGGCGTACACTCAAGTCCACCAGCATAAGAAGTGAGGTCAGAGGTTGTGACTTTCGGCCCCGAACAAGCCACCTTCGACATTAATAACAGCGCCTTCGTCTGGTCTTCAATCATACAGCTGATATCGTTTCCACTCCTTCAGGAGCCACTTTTCCTCCCAGTACCGCATTCAAGACCTGACCTGACCTGACCTGACCTAACCTGACCATGCCGACCCTCATATACCCGGGCATCATCAATCAGGCATTCGACTTGCTTTGGACAACATGTATAATTCTGGCACCTCTGAAGCCTTGCTCACGTGACTCGAGGTGCCATTTGGGCGCCCCCCTCTGTCGACGGAAGTCCATTTCGTGCCTTCTGACGTTCCATCTTCTTGGTAAGTGTCTGTGGTGCCTCATCTCCGACGTCCACCTTCGACAGGATTCGTGCGTGGGTCATCGTCTTCGCCCTTCTAGCGAAGCAACTGTAAAGTACAGGAAACAACAGCTTCGCCCACGGGGCCTCCTGCAGCACAAACACAAATGGCATCTGCCACTCACTGTGGACGGTGGCACGTACCACATCTCCCTCTCCCTCCTACTGAAGCTCCAGTAAACCCCGGCAGCCACGTACCTCTCCAGTGGTGGACAACCTGCTGCTTCAGTTGCATCTTCACCAGCACCGCGGGACTCCTGCCAAACCCGCCTTCTATATCATTCACCCTAATTCACTTGACCTCTCTTACCTACCACAATCCTGCAATGCCTGGGTCACTTGTATCCTAGAGTGTGGGGAGCTCATGGGTGTGAGGGCCAGCAGGACGAGACACTAGGGGCGTCTCCCACTAGCACCAGGTCGGCAAGACCTCCCCCCTCACCTCTCCCGCACCCCCCTCACCACCCTACAGACCACCTCCCCCCCCAGCGCGCATCTGCAGTAATAAAGCAACCCGGATGACCACTAAATGGGAGGGGCTCTGACTACTGGAGGAGGCGACGGCGGAGGTGGTGGTGCGGCGGGCCCCGCGAGAGAGAGGGGGGCAGGACGGACGGAGGGAGGGACAGTGAGTAACATATGGTCTGCCAGGAGGCCACCCGCTTGATAACTTTAATGGGTTGCAAGCAGATGCGAGGGAGGAAGGACGGGGTGGGGTATGAAGAGCCAAGTGGGATGAGGAGGAGGAGGAGGAGGAGGAGGAGGAGGAGGAGGAGGAGGAGGATGAGGATGAGGAGGAGGAGGAGGAGGTGGTGGTGGTGGGTGGTAGCTGGTGCTGCTGGGAGAGACGGGGAGGAGGGAGGAGTGTTTCAACTCTTCCCCCTCCCTCCACAAGGTCCGAGGAGGACCGTCGTCTTGCCCGCAGCTGCTCAGATGTTGACAGCCAGGCGGGGGCTCCGGCTTGGCCTTGTGGGTAACACTGCTGCACCTTCCTCACGTCAATCATCGTTGGTAACGCTGCGCACCGCACTACCTCACACGTCATCGTCGTAATACGTGTACGACGACGGTACGATGCGACCCTTGGGTTCACCTGATCCAGGTCAGGTAATAACGCCAGGGCATCGTTCCAATGCCTAATGGGTCGTACCGTCGTGGGTATGGGGGTGAAGGGAGGGGACACACAAGCTCCAGTCTCAGATAGTAATAGGAACTGAGAGAGAGAGAGAGAGAGAGAGAGAGAGAGAGAGAGAGAGAGAGAGAGAGAGAGAGAGAGAGAGAGAGAGAGAGAGAGAGAGAGAGAGAGAGAGAGAGAGAAGTTACATGGTCTCACACAGACCCCAAGGTCCAAGCGAGGTGATCTAGCCTTAACCCTCCTCCTCCGGCAACACGCAGGAGGGAAAACAGGTAGAGAGAGAAAAAAATACCTTGCAGGAGTAATATATACATATATATATATATATGCCTTTTGGAAATTCTTTATAGGACAGTCATTATGTACAATGACCTATGAACATGTCGAGCATCCCATCTCAAACGACACGCACCCCTTCACTTTTTGTTAGAAAGACAATAGCAGGGCTAAACCTGAGCTCCAGCCTCTCGACTGACCATGTCTTCATCATTCCTGATGTTGAAGATATGACATGATTACTTACTCTCTCCAAGCAGGTGATGCGGAGTGAATCAATATTGGTACGTTACCACAACATGGCCAAGGGGGAGAGAGAGAGAGAGAGAGAGAGAGAGAGAGATCAGTGGTTGAGAAGGTAGCATGATGATGACATACCACTGTGTTATGAGGACTCATTCAATGACCCGTTCAGTACCAGTGAGTGACATGTGATGTATCAAAGCCGGATTCTGAAGATATTAATCGAGGGTTGTTGCTCCGAACACCATTTGGCTGAGAGGTTATCCCACGCATCAGTGATGTCGTGAGAGAGAGAGAGAGAGAGAGAGAGAGAGAGAGAGAGAGAGAGAGAGAGAGAGAGAGAGAGAGAGAGAGAGAGAGAGAGAGAGAGAGAGAGAGAGAGAGAGAGAGAGAGAGAGAGAGTTGGAGATTAGCAAAGGGAAAAAAGTCTGATGGTGTGAGTTACACCGGAGGACAGGATATGAGTTTCATCATGAGGAGATACCAACTCTAGCCACCCCCCCAAGTAGCAGAGGAGTAATGAGGCGGAGGCGAAAAGCCAGCTATGTTGACACGGGAGGGTGTAAGTAAGACGGTTCCCTGCCACCACCTCGGTACTCACGTCCGGTACAGTCCATGTTCATGACCCTCTGTACTCACTCGCTCGTAGTGTGTGTGTGTGTGTGTGTGTGTGTGTGTGTGTGTGTGTGTGTGTGTGTGTGTGTGTGTCGTTATACACGCCAAGGTAGTGTGGGGACATGAGGTAGATCTAACGTAAGGATACGACCCCCACGTAAGTCGTGGGCCACTAACCACAGGGTTCAGCTGCGGGCTTCAGGCTATAACTGGTGGGGGGGAGAGAGAAAGAGAGAGAGAGCAGAGGGAGGGAGGACGAGGAGGGAGGGCGGGCGGGGCGGCTAAGCAACTGATGTGTATCTGTTATTAGAAAAACAAGCGATTCCGGCATACAAAACAAAGCGGCCGCCACGGGGATACGCCACAGATGGGGTGGTCGTGTTTATCTGGCGTGGTGGTGGTTGGTGGCGCTGGGCATGTGATGCTGCCTCATGCCTGCCCGGCTGGCTACTGCATGTGCACCTAGGGATCTCCTCTTACACACCGTGGGTGTGCATGATGGCACCCACGACACAGGAACAGCAACAGGAGCAGCAGCAGTATTAGTAGCAGTAGCAAACAGGAACAGGAGCAACAGCGGTAGTGGCCACAACAACGGCATCCATTGCTGTACTAACCACAGCAGTGATCACACACACACACACACACACACACACACACACACACACACACACACACACACACACAGCAGCAGCAGCAGCAGCACTAGGACATCAACCACAGTATGAGAACGTAGGAACAGAGGGGCAGAGGAACATGCACAGCGAGAGAGGGAGGTAGAAGGTGGTCGGGTGGCCTGGCCACGGCGGAGGCTGATAACCCCAGATGATGATGCTAATGCTCCTACCACACCCGCGTGTCGTGCTGCTGCGGGAGGAGGAGGAGGAGGAGAAGGGAGTGGTGGTGGTGACGTGAGCACAGGGGGTGAAGAGGACGAACGAGAGGGGGACGAGGAAGGAGGAGTCGACGAAGGAGGAGGACGTGAAGGAAGAACAATATCATTGGCAGCGAAGGAAGACCATAAGTGACAGAGCCGCTCGTAGACGATAATCCTCTACCACACACATCCATCCCCTCCTCACCCCAGCCGCCCACTCACTCACTCACTCACACACACACACACACACTCGTGTCTTCTCCCCAACCCCTAACACCAGCACCTCTGCTGCTCCCCGTACACCACCACACATCATACCTACACCCACTACACCACACGAAAGGCCCTCCCCACCACACCATCGTCCACTACACTACACAGGAGCCCCCCTTCCCCCCCCAACCAGACCAGACCAACGCCCACTGCACCACAGAAACCCAAGCACTGAAACGTTGAAGACTTGCACATTACATACCCCTATTGCTCCCATGAGGTACGTCAGACACCAGGCCCTCATCACTCCACACACACACACACACACACACACGCTGCACACCCACCTACATTACATGGGAGCGTCCTCACCATCCCTGCCACCACTACACACACCCACCTACACCCCCTACGTAGGCTCCAATAAACATATACATTCAGACGCATAAAAACAAATCATTCTTCACATGTTTACACGTTGAAACAGAAAACGGAAGTGCCTTCAATTTCGACCATTCGCATTCCCTCACACCCACACACAGCTGGAGCCAACCCTCGTGTCTGAGACTTAATTCACGCAAGGCCACGATCCATCTCAGATGAAGACGACCCCCACCGAACAGGATTGGACCGTCCAATGACCCCTAATCAGCTGGATCATCCGAGTGGATCATATGTGAGGATCAGCGCCGTCGTCAGTGTCCCACACACCAACAGTGATCCGCAGCGCAGCTGGGGATCACTGCTGGACTGCAGCGCCTGAGAGGGCGCGCCTCCCCCTCACTCACTCACTGCGCTACAGAGGTGTAGATCCGGACTGGATGTGTGGATCACATGAGGTTAACCCAGATGGATCCACTGTGAGGTTACGTAGTGAACTTGAACTGTGTGGACTGGTTGGTGGGGAGGGAAGGGTAAGGGGGAAGCTAGGGGAGGGGAGTCTAAGAGGGGAAGCTAGGAGGACGGGTTGCGGGATCAGCTGAGGGGAAACAGCTAGGAGGATAGGTCAGTGTCATGGGTGAGCTGGGAGAGACATCTAGGAGGACGGGTAGTGGGATCAGCTGGGGGAACAAACTATATAGAAGAACGGGTAATGGGATGACTAGGGTAGACGGCTGGGATGACTAGGATAGACGAACTGGGAGGATAAGGGAAGTGGGATCAGCTGGGATAGAGAGCCTAGAATGGGTTGTGGGGATCAGCTAAGAGGGGAAAGACAGCTACGAGGAGGGACAATGGGATCAGATGACGGGGCCTGGGCCCCACGAGAAGAGTACACCGAGCCCAGGAGCCAAGCAAACACGAAGACTGTCACACTCAACTAATAATTCACGCTGGCGTCGAGATGACGGAACCCCTTGCTGCTGCTACTGCTACTGCTACTGCTGCTGCTACTGCTGCTGCTGGTACTGCTGATCCTGCTGCTGCTACTGCTGATCCTGTCACTGCTACTGCTGCTCCTGCTGCTGCTGCTGCTGATCCTGCTGCTGCTACTGCTGATCCTGCTGCTGCTCCTGCTGCTCCTGCTGCTGGTACTGCTGATCCTGCTGCTGATCCTGCTGCTGATCCTGCTGCTCCTGCTGCTGGTACTGCTGATCCTGCTCCTGCTACTGCTGATCCTGCTGCTGCTACTGCTGATCCTGCTATTGCTGATCCTGCTGCTGGTACTGCTGATCCTGCTGCTGATCCTGCTGCTCCTGCTGCTGGTACTGCTGATCCTGCTGCTGCTACTGCTGATCCTGCTGCTGCTACTGCTGATCCTGCTATTGCTGATCCTGCTGCTGGTACTGCTGCTCCTGCTGCTCCTGCTGCTGGTACTGCTGATCCTGCTGCTCTTGCTGCTGGTACTGCTGATCCTGCTGCTGGTACTGCTGATCCTGCTGCTGGTACTGCTGATCCTGTTACTCCTGCTGCTGCTACTGCTGATCCTGCTGCTCCTGCTGCTGATCCTGTCACTGCCACTGCTGATCCTGCTACTGCTGCTGGTGTTGGTGAAGAGGGAGGAAGCCTCTCCCCTCCCCGGGGGCCCCAAGCAGGCAGAACCAGCACTACTTTGACCTGCTGAACTTCCTGCTGGGGGAGGCCCTTCCACTGCTTACACTAAGGTTCTCGACGAAGTGTAAAGGTGGAAGAAAGACTTGTCTAAGGGAGGAGGTGGAGGGGGGCCTTGGTGGAGGGGCCTTGGTTAAGGTGGAGGAGCCTTAGGTAAGGTGGAGGGGCCTTAGTTAAGGAGGAGGGGCCTTGGTTAAGGTGGAGGGGCTAGGTTAAGGTGGAAGGGCCTTGGTCACGGTGGAGGAGCCTAGGTTAAGGTGGAGGTCCTTGGGTTAGACACAGGACGTTTTCCTTAAGACATTCGGAGGGAACGAAAGAAAGAAAGAAAGAAAAAACCATGCCACAGCACACGCAGTCCCTCTTGTTTACCACGCCATCTGCCGGCGTGGCTCGTGTGTTGTTGTGCTGTGGGGGCCATGATGGGAAGGGGTTGGCAACCGCAGCTGTTCAGCAGCGGCAGGAGAGGCGGACTACAATGGAAGAGCTGGTAGACTCAGCTGTTCTACAGTTGCTCTGTCTTCAAACATCGGCAGCTTTAAGCTTCAGCTGTTCAAGTCCACCTCTGGGTAAAGGAGGTGGGGGGGTGGGCACTGGGTGAAGCAAGTGATGAGGGAGAGAGAGGAGGGAGGGAGGGAGGGAAGGGAAAGGGAGGGAAGTCTGTGATAAGGGATGGGAACAGATGCAGGAGGGAGCTCCTGTCTGCCTACCATTTTTTACCCCCTTTTCCCCCTCCCAACCAACCCCTGAACTCAATCTACCCCTCCCTATCACCGACAGCCCTCAACCCCTCCTCCCTCCACTTCCCTCCAGGCCCTGACCCTCCCTCCCTCCCGTCGCCATTCCACCGCGCTAACAACATTACCAGCTTAATCAATTGTATTTTCACAGTGATTTTTGCCTGTCAGTCCACCGTTCTTCTACCAGCCAGGCTGGACCGGGCGTGGCCATCACCACACGACTACACAGGCCACGTGGCCATCATCACACCAGCCAGGCCACTTGGCCATCATCACACCAGCCAGGCCACTTGGCCATCACCACACCAGCCAAGGCCACTGGGCCATTACCACACCAGCCAAGGCCACTGGGCCATTACCACACCAGCCAGGCCACTTGGCCATCACCACACCAGCCAGGCCACTTGGCCATCACCACACCAGCCAAGGCCACTGGGCCATTACCACATCAGCCAGGCCACTTTGCCATCACCACACCAGCCAGGCCACTTGGCCATCACCAAACCAGCCAGGCCACTTGGCCATCACCACACCAGTCAAGGCCACTGGGCCATTACCACACCAGCCAGGCCACTGGACCATCACCACAGCATCTAAACCACTTAACCAACGCCGAAATATGAATATGAACTTCATAACAGCCAAATATCTATCTATCTATCTATCTATCTATCTACCTACATTCTATCTATTCATTTGTCTATTAATATTCATAATTCACAATTTCCGCAGGAGTGATTCAACCCATAATCAATACAGCATTACAGCACATACATATTCGATTCAGTAAACAATGTAAACAATCAGAAAACAGATCAGTGTAATCAGTCATACACATTTCCAAATGTCGACATCTTTTTTTTCTTTTATTCTTGTTTACGCTGGAGGCTCCTGTCATGCACGGACATGCCTCCTGTAACGAGTCACACTCGTGTTACACGTCCCCCACCTAATGTAACGTCACACAAACCCACCACACAAAAATGTTAACATGTCTCCACCCCAGCACAACGTACCACACCACATAACACCACAACACATGCTACACCACCCTACCACACTAAACCTCACCACCCTACATCAAACCACACTCGTCTAACCACACCACATCGCACCACCCCTCCCCACCACCCTACCACACCACACCACTCCACATCTGACATCACAACCCCACATCCAATCAAACCACACCTACCCTGCCACACCACACCATACCCCCACCACACCAATTGTGATAACATTACGACAGAGCCCATCTCTCTCGCAAAACATTTTGAAAGCCGCATCTCACTCTACAAGCGGACACCGTACACTACACATGAGCGGACACTGTACACACTGCACACGAGTGTTCAAGGGTTCGGTCCCCTTCCATGCTTCCTTGGTGAGGGTCTAGTGTATAAGGCTGTGTAACATCTTGTTTCCTAATAATCTTTATGCTAGCTGAGACGGTAAGGGCAACTGAAGCCCTCATTCAAGTCCATCATCTCATTAACGTTCCATCTATACATACACACACCCAACTGGCCATGTTCTTCAGTACGCCATTAGTTTCCTGATGGTGTACGTGCAAGGTCAGGCACATATGTGTCAGCAGGTTCTCGGTAGCCTCACGTTGCAACGACCCTTCCCCCATTCTCCGTCAGACTGATACACAACAGCTGGACCAAGGATCGCTGCCAGCGTGGTCAAGCGTGGCTGCTGCGTATATCAGGAAACACTCGCGGAGTCAGCATATTACCCTGTGGGGTTCAAAGCAGCAATCAACAATCAAGCCGGTAGAATTGGCACTTCTTCTCAACAACCTCGAGGGGGTGGGTCTGGTTGTTCAAGAGAGAGAGAGAGAGAGAGAGAGAGAGAGAGAGAGAGAGAGAGAGAGAGAGAGAGAGAGAGAGAGAGAGAGAGAGAGAGAGAGAGAGAAGCCGTTCAATCGGGTTAAATCGTCCTACTGGGACACCTACAACAACAACGAGTGTCTCGCGATGTCCACAAAACGGCTCAGACTCGTCTGTGGGAGCCAAGAGGCTCGGATCCCTCTCACTACACAAGGGGAAAGTCTTCGTATTTGAATCCGGGACTCGACATAACGTCATTCGATCAATATAAACAACAGGGCGTTATGGTATGAAGTACGTTAATGTACTCTGGGAAAAAAAGGATATAAAGAGGATAAAGGGAAAGATGGAAGGGAGAGAGGGAGAGAGGGAGGATGGGAGGAGGATGTCCCGCCCTCACCCACCCCACAGGATGGAGTGTCAGGCAAGGGTTTCGTGGTGGTGGTGGTGGTGGTGTGTGTGGTGGTGGTGGAGGTGTGTGTGTGTGTGTGTGTGTGTGTGGTGGTGTGTGTGTGTGTGGTGGGGTGGGGTTGCGATGGTCAAGTGATTGGGGGAGACGGGGAGTAAGGTACACTCTTCCCCATCCCTCCTCTCCCACAGGGACGGCGACTGCGACAGTGGGACTCCACCTGTTCCTTCGTTCCCTCGTACAAAACCTCTTCTTCTTCCTCCTCCTCCTCCTTCTCTCTCTCACCCTTTGCCCGACCATCCACCTTCTCCCCGGCCCTACCCAACCACCCCCACCAACCAGACACTGCTGACCCGCGACACGGAACGCTCCACGCCACACACACACACACACACACACACACAAGCAGAGGACCGGGGCAAGATAATCACATCCACAAACTTCCTCAGCAGACATGGCAGACGACGGTATAACTTCCACCAGATATAAACTTGGTGTGGAGTGAGGGAGGGAGGGAGGGAGGGGATAAGGGGTTGGTGGCATGACGCAGCACTTCTGGTGTTGACCTCGGCCGGGGGGGGAGGAGGGAGGGAGGGGGTGACGTCACGACTTGGCCCCCGTCCACAGCTGAGTCATTATGACTTCATCAGCGAAAGAAAAGAATTGGTAATACACGCAGGTGTGTGTGTGTGTGTGTGTGTGTGTGTGTGTGTGTGTGTGTGTGTGTGTGTGTGTGTGTCTGTGTGTGTGTGTGTGTGCGTGTGTGTGTGTGTGACTGCTATTTGCATATCACGGAGGGTGAGTCTTTACACTCGTGTTGTCCCCCACCCCCCCTCGTCTCGTAACTTAGTGTGTATGTAACCATGTCTTCACACACACACACACACTACCTCGAGGTCCACCTCCAGCTTGTGGAAAGAACTGCAGACGTCGTGTCTTCTGTCGGTCCGTCACGGATCTGTCCACATCCATCCGGCTTTGTACTCATGGGTGTGTCCACTGGCTCTCTGCACACACACCTCCACACACTGTAGCATTCTCGTGCAGATGAATCACGGAGCAGTGCAGCGCCTGACCCCACGGAACACGCCGGTAGCCACGGGGAAAGATGGAACACGAAGATATGGGCGTTCACCTGATGATTCACCTCTCCTGGGATACAGGGATGATGGAAGATCCCGACGCATCATAATCAAAGTACTCTTATATTTACTCTCTACTTTACTCGTATACCTTACACGAGGCGGTCTACACACACACCTGCACAGCCACTTCCTTAGATTTGGATGAAACACTGTGTATAGATGTTATTCTATTTGGCATTTAAGTATTTGGTGTCAAAAGACTGTAATTCAAAATGTTAACTGTTTGATTAGCACCTGGACCAATGATGAAACTTAAGTGCTAATTACTAGAGTAATTTTACGAATTTTTAGATTTTGACCACAGATTAGTATAGAGCATACATAAAAGTATCTATGCTGAAAATGATAAGAAAATCTATTTTTTCAAAAAAAATCAAGAAATATCCAAGGCCTTGCATTTTTTTTTTTTTTTTTGCTCAGATTTTCAACTTCCTCAGATTTTAATGAAAACCTATGTACAGATGTTATTTTATATGGTATTTAGGTATTTGGTGTCAAATGACTGTAATTCATAATATTAACGGTTTAATTAGCACCTGGACTAATTACGTTAAAAATTAAAAGTTAATTACGCGACTAATTATACGAATTTTTAGATTTTCACCACAGATTCGTATTCAGCATACAGAAAAGTATCTATGCTGAAAATGTCAAGAAAATCTATTTTTTAAAAAAAATCAAGAAAAATCCAAGGAATTTTTTTTTGGCTCAGATTTTCAACTTCCTCAGATTCTAATGAAAATCTGTGTATAGATGTTATTTTATATGGTATTAAGTATTTCGAGTAAAAAGAATGTGATTCATAATATCAACCGTTTAATTAGCACCTACAATAATTATGCTAAAATTTGAATACTAATTACTCAATTAATTATACGAATATTTAGATTTGGACCACAGATTCATATTCAGCATACATAGAAGTATCTATGCTGAAAATTTCAAGAAAATCTATTTTTTGAAAAAAATCAAGAAAAATCCAAGGCTATAGTATAATACGCCTTGCATTTTTTTGGCTCAGATTTTCAACTTCCTCAGATTTTAATGAAAATCTGTGTATAGATGTTATTTTATATGGTATTTAAGTATTTGGAGTGAAAAGACTGTGATTCATAATATTAACACTTTTAATTAGCACCTGGACTAATTATGATAAAATTCAAATGGTAATTACTCGACTAATTATATGAATTTTTAGATTTAGACCACATATTCGGATTCAGCATACACAATAGTATCAATGCTGTAAATTTCAAGAAAATCTATTTTGAAAAAAAAAAACAAGAAGAATCTAATTTTTTTTAGCTCAGATTTTCAACTTCCTCAGATTTTAATGAAAATCTGTGTATAGATGTTATTTTATAAGGTATTTAAATATTTCGAGTCAATAGACTGTAATTCATAGTATCAACCGTTTAATTAGCACCTAGACTAATTATGATAAAATTTGAATGCTAATTACTCAATTAATTACAAGAATATTTAGATTTGGACCACAGATTCATATTCAGCATACATAGAAGTATCTATGCTGAAAATTTCAAGAAAATCTATTTTTTGAAAAAAATCAAGAAAAATCCGAGGCTATAGCCTTGCATTTTTTTGGCTCAGATTTTCAACTTCCTCAGATTTTAATGAAAATCTGTGTATAGATGTTATTTTATATGGTATTTAAGTATTTGGAGTGAAAAGACTGTGATTCATAATATTAACACTTTTAATTAGCACCTGCACTAATTATAAAATTCAAATGCTAATTACTTGACAAATTATATGAATTTTTAGATTTTGACCACATATTTCGATTCAGCGTACACAAAAGTATCTATGCTGTAAATTTCAAGAAAATCTATTTAAAAAAAACAAGACAAATCCAAGACTTGCATTTTTTTTTTTGGCTCAAATTTTAAAATTAGTTAGATTTTAATGAAAATCTGTGTATAGATGTTATTTTATAAGGTATTTAAGTATTTAGAGTTAAAAGACTGTAATTCATAATATCAACCGTTTAATTAGCACCTAGACTAATTATAAAATGTGAATGCTAATTACTCAAATTATACGAATATTTAGATTTGGACCACAGATTCATATTCAGCATACATAGAAGTATCTATTGCTGAAAATTTCAAGAAAATCTATTTTATCAACTTCCTCAGATTTTAATGAAAATCTGTGTATAGATGTTATTTTATATGGTATTTAAGTATTTGGAGTGAAAAGACTGTGATTCATAATACTAACACTTTTAATTAGCACCTGGACTAATTATGATAAAATTCAAATTTTTAGATTTTGATCACATATTCGGATTCACCATACACAATAGTATCTATGCTGTAAATTTCAAGAAAATCTATTTTGAAAAAAAAACAAGAAAATCAAGATTTTTTTTGGCTCAGATTTTCAACTTCCTCAGATTTTAATGAAAATCTGTGTATAGATGTTATTTTATAAGGTATTTAAATATTTCGAGTCAATAGACTGTAATTCATAATATCAACCGTTTAATTAGCACCTAGACTAATTATGATAAATTTGAATGCTAATTACTCAATTAATTACAAGAATATTTAGATTTGGACCACAGATTCATATTCAGCATACATAGAAGTATCTATGCTGAAAATTTCAAGAAAATCTATTTTTTGAAAAAAATCAAGAAAAATCCAAGGCTATAGCCTTGCATTTTTTTGGCTCAGATTTTCAACTTCCTCAGATTTTAATGAAAATCTGTGTATAGATGTTATTTTATATGGTATTTAAGTATTTGGAGTGAAAAGACTGTGATTCATAAAATAAACACTTTTAATTAGCACCTGGACTAATTATGATAAAATTCAAATGGTAATTACTCGACTAATTATATAAATTTTTAGATTTAGACCACATATTCGGATTCAGCATACACAATAGTATCAATGCTGTAAATTTCAAGAAAATCTATTTTGAAAAAAAAAAACAAGAATAATTTTTTTTTGGCTCAGATTTTCAACTTCCTCAGATTTTAATGAAAATCTGTGTATAGATGTTATTTTATAAGGTATTTAAATATTTCGAGTCAATAGACTGTAATTCATAATATCAACCGTTTAATTAGCACCTAGACTAATTATGATAAAATTTGAATGCTAATTACTCAATTAATTACACGAATATTTAGATTTGGACCACAGATTCATATTCAGCATACATAGAAGTATCTATGCTGAAAATTTCAAGAAAATCTATTTTTTGAAAAAAATCAAGAAAAATCCAAGGCTATGGCCTTGCATTTTTTGGCTCAGATTTTCAACTTCCTCAGATTTTAATGAAAATCTGTGTATAGATGTTATTTTATATGGTATTTAAGTATTTGGAGTGAAAAGACTGTGATTCATAAAATAAACACTTTTAATTAGCACCTGGACTAATTATGATAAAATTCAAATGGTAATTACTCGACTAATTATATAAATTTTTAGATTTAGACCACATATTCGGATTCAGCATACACAATAGTATCAATGCTGTAAATTTCAAGAAAATCTATTTTGAAAAAAAAAACAAGAAGAATCTAATTTTTTTTTGCTCAGATTTTCAACTTCCTCAGATTTTAATGAAAATCTGTGTATAGATGTTATTTTATAAGGTATTTAAATATTTCGAGTCAATAGACTGTAATTCATAGTATCAACCGTTTAATTAGCACCTAGACTAATTATGATAAAATTTGAATGCTAATTACTCAATTAATTACAAGAATATTTAGATTTGGACCACAGATTCATATTCAGCATACATAGAAGTATCTATGCTGAAAATTTCAAGAAAATCTATTTTTTGAAAAAACTATGCATTTTTTTTGGCTCAAATTTTAAAATTAGTTAGATTTTAATGAAAATCTGTGTATAGATGTTATTTTATAAGGTATTTAAGTATTTAGAGTTAAAAGACTGTAATTCATAATATCAACCATTTAATTAGCACCTAGAGTAATTATAAAATGTGAATGCTAATTACTCAAATTATACGAATATTTAGATTTGGACCACAGATTCATATTCAGCATACAAAGAAGTATCTATGCTGAAAATTTCAAGAAAATCTATTTTTTGAAAAAATTTTTTTTGGCTCAGATTTTCAACATCCTCAGATTTTAATGAAAATCTGTGTATAGATGTTATTTTATATGGTATTCAAGTATTTGGAGTGAAAAGACTGTGATTCATAATATTAACACTTTTAATTAGCACCTGGACTAATTATAAAATTCAAATGGTAATTACTCGACTAATCATAAGAATTTTTAGATTTAGACCACATATTCGGATTCAGCATACACAATAGTATCAATGCTGTAAATTTCAAAAAAATCTATTTAAAAAAACAAGAATCCATTTTTTTTTTGGCTCAGATTTTCAACTTCCTCAGATTTTAATGAAAATCTGTGTATAGATGTTATTTTATAAGGTATTTAAATATTTCGAGTCAAAAGACTGTAATTCATAATATCAACCGTTTAATTAGCACCTAGACTAATTATAAAATTCAAATGCTAATTACTCAATTAATTACAGAAATATTTAGATTTGGACCACTGATTCATATTCAGCATACATAGAAGTATCTATGCTGAAAATTTCAAGAAAATCTATTTTTTGAAAAAAATCAAGAAAAATCCAAGGCTAATTTTTTTTGGCTCAGATTTTCAACTTCCTCAGATTTTAATGAAAATCTGTGTATAGATGTTATTTTATATGGTATTTACGTATTTGGAGTGAAAAGACTGTGATTCATAATATTAACACTTTTAATTAGCACCTGGACTAATTATAAAATTTAAATGCTAATTACTCGACAAATTATATGAATTTTAAGATTTTGACCACATACTTGGATTCAGCATACACAAAAGTATCTAGGCTGTAAATTTCAAGAAAATCTATTTAAAAAAAACAAGAAAAAATCAAGCCTTGCATTTTTTTTTGGCTCAGATTTTAAAATTCCTTAGATTTGAATGAAAATCTGTGTATAGATGTTATTTTATAAGGTATTTAAGTATTTAGAGTCAAAAGACTGTAATTCATAATATCAACCGTTTAATTAGCACCTAGACTAATTATAAAATGTGAATGCTAATTACTCAAATAATTATACGAATATTTACTTTTGGACCAGAGATTCATATTCAGCATACATAGAAGTATCTATGCTGAAAATTTCAAGAAAATCTATTTTTTGAAAAAAATCAAGAAAAATCCTTGCATTTTTTTTGCTCAGATTTTCAACTTCCTCAGATTTTAATGAAAATCTGAGTATAGATGTTATTTTATATGGTATTTAAGTATTTGGAGTGAAAAGACTGTGATTCATGATATTAACACTTTTAATTAGCACCTGGACTAATTATGATAAAATTCAAATGGTAATTACTCGACTAATTATATGAATTTTTAGATTTAGACCACATATTCGGATTCAGAATACACAATAGTATCAATGCTGTAAATTTCAAGAAAATCTATTTTGAAAAAAAAAACAAGAATAATTTTTCTTTGGCTCAGATTTTCAACTTCCTCAGATTTTAATGAAAATCTGTGTATAGATGTTATTTTATAAGGTATTTAAATATTTCGAGTCAATAGACTGTAATTCATAATATCAACCGTTTAATTAGCACCTAGACTAATTATGATAAAATTTGAATGCTAATTACTCAATTACACGAATATTTAGATTTGGACCACAGATTCATATTCACCATACATACAAGTATCTATGCTGAAAATTTCAAGAAAATCTATTTTTTGAAAAAAATCAAGAAAAATCCAAGGCTATAGCCTTACATTTTTTTGGCTCAGATTTTCAACTTCCTCAGATTTTAATGAAAATCTGTGTATAGATGTTATTTTATATGTTATTTAAGCATTTGGAGTAAAAAGACTGTGATTCATAATATTAACACTTTTAATTAGCACCTGGACTAATTATAAAATTGAAATGCTAATTACTTGACAAATTATATGAATTTTTAGATTTTGACCACATATTTCGATTAAGCATACAGAAAAGTATCTATGCTGTAAATTTCAAGAAAATCTATTTAAAAAAAACAAGACAAATCCAAGACTTGCATTTTTTTTTGGCTCAAATTTTAAAATTCCTTAAATTTGAATGAAAATCTGTGTGTAGATGTTATTTTATAAGGTATTTAAGTATTTAGAGTCAAAAGACTGTAATTCATAATATCAACCGTTTAATTAGCACCTAGACTAATTATAAAATGTGAATGCTAATTACTCAAACTATACGAATATTTAGAATTGGACCACAGATTCATATTCAGCATACATAGAAGTATCTATGCTGAAAATTTCAAGAAAATCTATTTTTTTGGCTCAGATTCTCAACTTCCTCAGATTTTAATGAAAATCTGTGTATAGATGTTATTTTATATGCTATTCAAGTATTTGGAGTGAAAAGACTGTGATTCATAATATTAACACTTTTAATTAGCACCTGGACTAATTATGATAAAATTCAAATGGTAATTACTCGACTAATTATAAGAATTTTTAGATTTAGACCACATATTCGGATTCAGCATACACAATAGTATCAATGCTGTAAATTTCAAGAAAATCTATTTTGAAAAAAAAACAAGAATCTAATTTTTTTTGGCTCAGATTTTCAACTTCCTCAGATTTTGATGAAAATCTGTGTATAGATGTTATTTTATAAGGTATTTAAATATTTCGAGTCAAAAGACTGTAATTCATATCAACCGTTTAATTAGCACCTAGACTAATTATAAAATTTGAATGCTAATTACTCAATTAATAACAGAAATATTTAGATTTGGACCACAGATTCATATTCAGCATACATAGAAGTATATATGCTGAAAATTTCAAGAAAATCTATTTTTTGAGAAAAATCAAGAAAAATCCAAGGCTAATTTTTTTTGGCTCAGATTTTCAACTTCCTCAGATTTTAATGAAAATCTGTGAATAGATGGTATTTTATATGGTATTTACGTATTTAGAGTCAAAAGACTGTAATTCATAATATCAACAGTTTAATTAGCACCTAGACTAGTTATAAAATGTGAATGCTAATTACTCAAATAATCATACGAATATTTAGATTTGGACCACAGATTCATATTCAGCATACATAGAAGTATCTATGCTGAAAATTTCAAGAAAATCTATTTTTTGAAAAAAATCAAGAAAAATCCAAGGCTATAGCCTTGCATTTTTTTGGCTCAGATTTTCAACTTCCTCAGATTTTAATGAAAATCTGTGTATAGATGTTATTTTATATGGTATTTAAGTATTTGGAGTGAAAAACCTGTGATTCTTAATATTAACACTTTTAATTAGCACCTGGACTAATTATAAAATTTAAGATCTAATTACTTGACAAATTATATGAATTTTTAGATTTTGACCACATATTTCGATTAAGCATACACAAAAGTATCTATGCTGTAAATTTCAAGAAAATCTATTTAAAAAAAAAACAAGACAAATCCAAGACTTGTATTTTTTTTTTTGGATCAAATTTTAAAATTCCTTAGATTTGAATGAAAATCTGTGTATAGATGTTATTTTATAAGGTATTTAAGTATTTAGAGTCAAAAGACTGTAATTCATAATATCAACCGTTTAATTAGCACCTAGACTAATTATAAAATGTGAATGCTAATTACTCAAATTGTACGAATATTTAGATTTGAACCACAGATTCATATTCAGCATACATAGAAGTATCTATTGCTGAAAATTTCAAGAAAATCTATTTTTATCAACTTCCTCAGATTTTAATGAAAATCTGTGTATAGATGTTATTTTATATGGTATTTAAGTATTTGGAGTGAAAAGACTGTGATTCATAATATTAACACTTTTAATTAGCACCTGGACTAATTATGATAAAATTCAAATGGCAATTACTCGACTAATTATATGAATTTTTAGATTTAGACCACATATTCGGATTTAGCATACACAATAGTATCAATGCTGTAAATTTCAAGAAAATCTATTTTGAAAAAAAAAAAACAAGAATAATTTTTTTTTGGCTCAGATTTTCAACTTCCTCAGATTTTAATGAAAATCTGTGTATAGATGTTATTTTATAAGGTATTTAAATATTTCGAGTCAATAGACTATAATTCATAATATCAACCGTTTAATTAGCACCTAGACTAATTATGATAAAATTTGAATGCTAATTACTCAAATAATTACAGAAATATTTAGATTTGGACCACTGATTCATATTCAGCATACATAGAAGTATCTATGCTGAAAATTTCAAGAAAATCTATTTTTTGAAAAAAATCAAGAAAAATCCAAGGCTAATTTTTTTTTGGCTCAGATTTTGAACTTCCTCAGATTTTAATGAAAATCTGTGTATAGATGGTATTTTATATGGTATTTACGTATTTGGAGTGAAAAGACTGTGATTCATAATATTAACACTTATAATTAGCACCTGGAGTAATTATAAAATTTAAATGCTAATTACTCGACATATTATATGAATTTTTAGATTTTAACCACATATTTGGATTCAGCATACACAAAAGTATCTATGCTGTAAATTTCAAGAAAATCTATTTAAAAAAAAAAAAGGGAAATCCAAGCCTTGCATTTTTTTGGCTCAGATTTTAAAATTCCTTAGATTTTAATGAAAATCTGTGTATAGATGTTATTTTATAAGGTATTTAAGTATTTAGAGTCAAAAGACTGTGATTCATAATATCAACCGTTTAATTAGCACCTAGACTAGTTATAAAATGTGAATGCTAATTACTCAAATAATTATACGAATATTTAGATTTGGACCACAGATTCATATTCAGCATACATAGAAGTATCTATGCTGAAAATGTCAAGAAAATCTATTTTATGAAAAAAATCAAGAAAAATCCAAGGCTATAGCCTTGCATTTTTTTGGCTCAGATTTTTAACTTCCTCAGATTTTAATGAAAATCTGTGTATAGATGTTATTTTATATGGTATTTAAGTATTTGGAGTGAAAAGACTGTGATTCATAATATTAACACTTTTAATTAGCACCTGGACTAATTATGATAAAATTCAAATGGCAATTACTCGACTAATTATATGAATTTTTAGATTTAGACCACATATTCGGATTTAGCATACACAATAGTATCAATGCTGTAAATTTCAAGAAAATCTATTTTGAAAAAAAAAAAACAAGAATAATTTTTTTTTGGCTCAGATTTTCAACTTCCTCAGATTTTAATGAAAATCTGTGTATAGATGTTATTTTATAAGGTATTTAAATATTTCGAGTCAATAGACTATAATTCATAATATCAACCGTTTAATTAGCACCTAGACTAATTATGATAAAATTTGAATGCTAATTACTCAAATAATTACAGAAATATTTAGATTTGGACCACAGATTCATATTCAGCATACATAGAAGTATCTATGCTGAAAATGTCAGGAAAATCTATTTTTTGAAAAAATCAAGAAAAATCCAAGGCTAATTTTTTTTGGCTCAGATTTTCAACTTCCTCAGATTTTAATGAAAATCTGTGTATAGATGGTATTTTATATGGTATTTACGTATTTGGAGTGAAAAGACTGTGATTCATAATATTAACACTTATAATTAGCACCTGGAGTAATTATAAAATTTAAATGCTAATTACTCGACATATTATATGAATTTTTAGATTTTAACCACATATTTGGATTCAGCATACACAAAAGTATCTATGCTGTAAATTTCAAGAAAATCTATTTAAAAAAAAAAAAAGGGAAATCCAAGCCTTGCATTTTTTTGGCTCAGATTTTAAAATTCCTTAGATTTTAATGAAAATCTGTGTATAGATGTTATTTTATAAGGTATTTAAGTATTTAGAGTCAAAAGACTGTGATTCATAATATCAACCGTTTAATTAGCACCTAGACTAGTTATAAAATGTGAATGCTAATTACTCAAATAATTATACGAATATTTAGATTTGGACCACAGATTCATATTCAGCATACATAGAAGTATCTATGCTGAAAATGTCAAGAAAATCTATTTTATGAAAAAAATCAAGAAAAATCCAAGGCTATAGCCTTGCATTTTTTTGGCTCAGATTTTTAACTTCCTCAGATTTTAATGAAAATCTGTGTATAGATGTTATTTTATATGGTATTTAAGTATTTGGAGTGAAAAGACTGTGATTCATAATATTAACACTTTTAATTAGCACCTGGACTGATTATGATAAAATTCAAATGGTAATTTCTCGACTAATTATATGAATTTTTAGATTTAGACCACATATTCGGATTCAGCATACACAATAGTATCAATGCTGTAAATTTCAAGAAAATCTATTTTGAAAAAAAACAAGAATCCAATTTTTTTTTTGGCTCAGATTTTCAACTTCCTCAGATTTTAATGAAAATCTGTGTATAGATGTTATTTTATAGGGTATTTAAATATTTCGAGTCAAAAGACTGTAATTCATAATATCAACCGTTTAATTAGCATCTAGAGTAATTATAAAATTTGAATGCTAATTACTCAATTAATTACACGAATATTTAGATTTGGACCACAGATTCATATTCAGCATACATAGAAGTATCTATGCCGAAAATTTCAAGAAAATCTATTTTTTTAAAAAAATCAAGAAAAATCCAAAAATCCAAGGCTATAGCCTTGCATTTTTTTGGCTCAGATTTTCAACTTCCTCAGATTTTAATGAAATTCTGTGTACAGATGTTATTTTATATGGTATTTAAGTATTTGGAGTGAAAAGACTGTGATTCATAATATTAACACTTTTAATTTGCACCTGGACTAATTATGATAAAATTCAAATGGTAATTACTCGACTAATTATATGAATTTTTAGATTTAGACCACATATTCGGATTCAGCATACACAATAGTATCAATGCTGTAAATTTCAAGAAAATCTATTTTGAAAAAAAAAAACAAGAAGAATCTAATTTTTTTTTTTTTTTGGCTCAGATTTTCAACTTCCTCAGATTTTAATGAAAATCTGTGTATAGATGTTATTTTATAAGGTATTTAAATATTTCGAGTCAAAAGACTGTAATTCAACAGGTGTTGCTGTACTGAAGGCGCCTCGGGGTATGTGGATGGGGTAACGTGTCTCCTCTGGAAGATTTAACCTTAGAAATCTGAAGACCAGTCCCACGGGAGGGATGGTGGCCAGGGCGGGTCGCGGTGGTGTTTGACCAAGCGAGGCCCCCTTAACCCTCCAACACGTTCATTCCGTCGGTACCCAAACGTTCTTCTTACACACACACACAACACACACCACACACACACACACATATTTTGGTTGTGGAGGCTCTTCTTCCCCCACCCCCTGTATACCCCCACAGCTCGGTTGTGGGGGGCTTTACAACACCCCCCACAGCCCGGTTGTGGAGGTCTTCTTCACCTCACCCTAAACCCCAACAGGTCGGTTATGGAGGCTTTGCAACCCCCAACAGCTCGGTTGTGGAGGCTCATCTTCCCTCACAACCTGGTCTTGGTGCTGTGCAGCCTTGCTGCCGCTCTGAAGAGTCAGAGACCTTGAGTCTACGGCCCCTTCGTTACCTCCTCAACTGCTGGGGTGGCCACACTACATATAGACCACCACTAGGTCCCCTGTTACATGTCCTTCCACGTACACCAAAGACCCCGTGATTTCCTCCAAAGGACAGTCCGTCACGTTCGTAATATCTCCTCAGGATTTCTTGTACATCATTCCCTCTAACTATATCTGCTGGCACGACCACAACTCCTCGTTTTTCCTCCAGTCTATGCAAACCCCTCCTAAAGCCTCCTTTTCCACTCCCATCCCTCTCCTCAACCCCGTCTCTCACCTCGTTCGTCCGACCAAAGCTCAGAAACCCGCTTTAATTTCGAGAACCAAAACAAAGAGACACTTGTAACTGTGGATGGCCTTCCTCCTCCTCCTCTTCCTCCTTCTCCTCCTACCTCACCTCTGATCTAAATCTCCTGGTTCAAATATTTTACATACCAGGTACTCACCCACATACGAGACGATAACAGTGAACTCATATCAAGCGTCGCGCAATTTCACTTCCCGAAGAAATTCAGAACTAACTAACTCTTCGGGAGATGTTGAGGAACACAAGACACATGGGGCTCGTTGACATATCATGAGGCTTCACAAGACCAAATGAGGCTCCTAAGACCACAAAGGCTCCCGGAATCGTCCAAGGGGCTTCAAGAGTCAACCCACACAATCAAGAGACTCCTTGGCCTAGTATGAGGCTCCTAAGTCATTAGACTACCGGGACATAAGGTTCCCAGGTCCCACGAAGCTTCCGGGGCCAATAATGAGGCTCCCAGGTCACAAACCTCCCGGGACCTCAAGATCCCAGGTCATGAATCTCCCGGAGCCTAGACGTGTACACACACACACACACACACACACACACACAGCAGATATCACCACCTCAACACCAATGATTTCGTGAGGGAGTCACTGACCCTCAGCCACCCAGTCCTCAAACCCACACACGAACTCACTGAACTCAAGTCTCCGTAAAAGAAATGCAAGACCACTCCTCCAGCACGTGCACTGAACATCCTCCTCTGGACGACGTAAAAAGAAAAAAAAAAAGAAAAATTTAAGCTTTGCATTTTTTTTTTGACTCAGATTTTGAAATTACTCAGATTTTAATGAAAATCTGTGTATAGATGTTATTTTATATGGTATTTAAGTATTTAGAGTCAAAAGACTGTAATTCATAATATCAACCGTTTAATTAGCACCTAGACTAATTATAAAATGTGAATGCTAATTGCTCAATTAATCATACGAATATTTAGATTTGGACCACAGATTCATATTCAGCATACATACAAGTATCTATGCTGAAAATTTCAAGAAAATCTGTTTGTGAAAAAAATCAAGAAGAATCCAAGGTTATAGCCTTGCATTTTTTTTGGCTCAGATTTTCAACTTCCTTAGATTTTAATGACAATCTGTGTATAGATGTTATTTTATATGGTATTTACGTATCTGGAGTGAAAAGACTGATTCATAATATTAAAAGTTTTAATTAGCACCTGGACTAATTATGATAAAATTTAAATGCTAATTACTCGACTAATTATACGAATTTTTAGATTTTCACCACATATTCGGATTCAGCATATACAAAAGTATCTATGCTGTAAATTTCAAGAAAATGTATTTAAAAAAAAAAAAAAGAAAAATCCAAGCCTTGCATTTTTTTGGCTCTGATTTTAAAATTCCTTAGATTTTAATGAAAATCTGTGTATAGATGTTATTTTATATGGTATTTAAGTATTTGGGGTCAAAAGACTGTAATTCATAATATCAACCGTTTAATTAGCACCTAAACTAATTATGATAAAATTTGAATGCTAATTACTCAATTAATTATACGAATATTTAGATTTGGACCACAGATTCATATTCAGCATACATAATAGTATCTATGCTGAAAATTTCAAGAAAATCTATTTTGTGAAAAAAATCAAGAAAAATCCAAGGTTATAGCCTTGCATTTTTTTGGCTCAGATTTTCAACTTCCTCAGATTTTAATGACAATCTGTGTATAGATGTTATTTTTATATGGTATTTAAGTATTTGGAGTGAAAAGACTGTGATTCAACAGGTGTTGCTGTACTGAAGGCGCCTCGGGGTATGTGGATGGGGTAACGTGTCTCCTCTGGAAGATTTAACCTTAGAAATCTGAAGACCCAGTCCCACGGGAGGGATGGTGGCCAGGGCGGGTCGCGGTGGTGTTTGACCAAGCGAGGCCCCAACACGTTCATTCCGTCGGTACCCAAACGTTCTTCTTACACACACACACACACACACACACACACACATATTTTGGTCGTGGAGGCTCTTCTTCCCCCACCCCCTCGTATACCCCCACAGCTCGGTTGTGGGGGGCTTTACAACACCCCCCACAGCCCGGTTGTGGAGGGTCTTCTTCCCTCCCCCTAAACCCCAACAGGTCGGTTATGGAGGCTTTGCAACCCCCAACAGCTCGGTTGTGGAGGCTCATCTTCCCTCACAACCTGGTCTTGGTGCTGTGCAGCCTTGCTGCCGCTCTGAAGAGTCAGAGACCTTGAGTCTACGGCCCCTTCGTTACCTCCACAACCTGGCTGGGGTGGCCACACTACATATAGACCACCACTAGGTCCCCTGTTACATGTCCTTCCCACGTACACAAAGACCCCGTGATTTCCTCCAAAGGACAGTCCGTCACGTTCGTAATATCTCCTCAGGATTTCTTGTACATCATTCCCTCTAACTATACTCGCTGGCACGACCCACAACTCCTCGTTATTCCTCCAGTCTCTGCAACCCCCTCCTAAAGCCTCCTTTTCCACTCCCATCCCTCTCCTCAACCCCGTCTCTCACCTCGTCGTCCGACCAAAGCTCAGAAACCCGCTTTAATTTCGAGAACCAAAACAAAGAGACACTTGTAACTGTGGATGGCCTTCCTCCTCCTCCTCTTCCTCCTTCTCCTCCTACCTCACCTCTGATCTAACTCACCTGGTCAAATATACATACCAGGTACTCACCACATACGAGACGATAACAGTGAACTCATCATCAAGCGTCGCGCAATTTCACTTCCCGAAGAAATTCAGAACTAACTAACTCTTCGGGAGATGTTGAGGAACACAAGACCACATGGGGCTCCGTAGACATATCATGAGGCTCCTAAGACCACAAAGGCTCCCGGAATCGTCAAGGGGCTTCAAGAGTCAACCCACACAATCAAGAGACTCCTTGGCCTAGTATGAGGCTCCTAAGTCATTAGACTACCGGGACCATAAGGTTCCCAGGTCACGAAGCTTCCGGGGCCAATAATGAGGCTCCCAGGTCACAAACCTCCCGGGACCTTCAAGATCCCAGGTCATGAATCTCCCGGAGCCTAGGCGTGTACACACACACACACACACACACACACACAGCAGATATCACCACCTCAACACCAATGATTTCGTGAGGGAGTCACTGACCCTCAGCCACCTAGTCCCCAAACCCATGAACTCACTGAACTCAAGTCTCCATAAAAGAAATGCAAGACATCTCCAGCACGTGCACTGAACATTATCCTCTGGACGACGTAAAAGAAAAAAAAAAAAAGTCTAGATTCTCGAATCATTCCCGAGAAAGTCTTGAGACTGACCCACATCGCCCCACTCCACAAGAGGTGTGGAAGCAAAGCAGTACACCTACACCTACACCTCCTCCACCACCTCCTACCCCCAAGATAAAAAAAAAAAAAACTATCAATCGAGAGCATTAACATCGCACATCATTCAAATCAGAGTCTTCCAACAGTCTCTCAAGACGCGAGACGACTGCATGAAAGGAAGTGGACAATCTACATAACCCAGGACAACGTGGTTTCAGGGTGGGATGATCTTGCCTCCCTCGGATGCTCAATCACTGTGAGAGGAGTGTCGAAACTCTGGGAAAACAAAAGAAAAAGCTGACGTGATTGACACAGACATTTCGTAAGCATTTGACATCGTAAACATGACCGTAATGTCATTGCAAATACAATGCGAAAGGTGGGAATAACCGGGAAAATTGAGAGAAGGAAATGCAAACTTCGAACGAAAAGATCACAACACGTAGTTGTCAACCATGTCACATCCAGAGCCACGACAGTCAAGAACTCCAAGTTTCCCCCAAGGGTCTGTACTTGCACCCGTCCTGTTCCCTCATTCTTATTTCTGACATTGACGCAGACACGAGCCACAGTCTCATATCATCATTTGCAGATGATAGAAGAATAGGTATGAAAATCACATCAACAGAAGATACCGAAAGACTACAAGGTGATATGTAAAAGAAGTCTTTCACTAGACGAAGGAGAACAAGATGCTTTTTAACTGCGATATGTTTGAACTCCTCCCGTATGAGGAAAACGAAGAAATAAAAAACAACACAGAATCCCTATACAGACATAGACGTTATCAAAAACAACACAGAATCCCCATACAGACACAGACGTTATCAAAAACAACACAGAATCCCTATACAGACACAGACGTTATCAAAAACAACACAGAATCCCCATACAGACATAGACGTTATCAAAAACAACACAGAATCCCTATACAGACATAGACGTTATCAAAAACAACGCAGAATCCCTATACAGCCACAGACGTTATCAAAAACAACACAGAATCCCTATACAGCCACAGACGCTATCAAAAACAACACAGAATCCCCATACAGACATAGACGTTATCAAAAACAACACAGAATCCCTATACAGACATAGACGTTATCAAAAACAACGCAGAATCCCTATACAGCCACAGACGTTATCAAAAACAACACAGAATCCCTATACAGCCACAGACGCTATCAAAAACAACACAGAATCCCCATACAGACATAGACGTTATCAAAAACAACACAGAATCCCCATACAGACATAGACGTTATCAAAAACAACACAGAATCCCTATACAGACATAGACGTTATCAAAAACAACACAGAATCCCCATACAGACATAGACGTTATCAAAAACAACACAGAATCCCCATACAGACATAGACGTTATCAAAAACAACACAGAATCCCTATACAGACATAGACGTTATCAAAAACAACACAGAATCCCCATACAGACATAGACGTTATCAAAAACAACACAGAATCCCCATACAGACATAGACGTTATCAAAAACCACATGCATAGACAAGGGAAGAAAATCCAATGATATTAATCAAAGCATAAATTCTTTCACGAATTGAATATTGTTTTGTTCTAACATCACCCTTCAAGGCGGGCAAAAATGCGTATTTTGAGAGTGTCCAGAGATCTTTCACAACCCAGATTAATGTGGTAAAGGAACTAAATTACTGGGAAGAGCCAAAATCTTTGAGCGCAGACGGGAGAGGTATATCACCATCTATACCTGGAAAATACTAGAAGGTGTGGCTCCTAACCTGCATTGAGAAATAATATCCTATTGGCACGACAGGCATGGAACACTATGAGGCTCCCGGAGGCCATGAGGCTCCCATGTCATGAAGCTCTCGGAGGGAGGCCATGAGGATCCCAAGGTCATGAGGCTCCCGGGGGCATAAGGCTCCCAGGTCATGAAGCTCTCGGAGGGAGGCCATGAGGATCCCAGGTCATGAGGCTCCCGGGGGCATAAGGCTCCCAGGTCATGAGGCTCCTGGAGGTCATGAGGCTCCCAGGTCATGAGGCTCCCGGCCAGGGAGGCCATGAGGATCCCAGGTCATGAGGCTCCCGGGGGCCATAAGGCTCCCAGGTCATGAAGCTCTCGGAGGCCATAAGGCTCCCAGGTCATGAGGCTCCCGGGGGCATAAGGCTCCCAGGTCATGAGGCTCCTGGAGGTCATGAGGCTCCCGGCTAGGGAGGCCATG
This sequence comes from Panulirus ornatus, assembly GCF_036320965.1. Taxonomy (NCBI): domain Eukaryota; kingdom Metazoa; phylum Arthropoda; class Malacostraca; order Decapoda; family Palinuridae; genus Panulirus; species Panulirus ornatus. Next base: position 69,912,312 of record NC_092243.1, on the reverse strand, counting down.
AGGATCCCAGGTCATGAGGCTCCCGGGGGCCATAAGGCTCCCAGGTCATGAAGCTCTCGGAGGCTATAAGGCTCCCATGTCATGAGGCTCCTGGAGGTCATGAGGCTCCCAGGTCATGAAGCTCCCGGAGGCTATACGGCTCCCAGGTCATGAGGCTCCCGGGGGCATAAGGCTCCCAGGTCATGAAGCTCTCGGAGGCTATAAGGCTCCCATGTCATGAGGCTCCCAGGTTGCTTTAAGGCACTGGGAGGCATGGCTCCCATGACCTCCCAACTCTCCTCCTCCCTACAATCCGAGCACGTCCTTCCCAAACTCCCAACTCTCCCAATCACTTCCTCACGTCCACTCCCACCGAGACCATGACTCCCCCACCCACCCGTCTCCCCGCCTCATGCTGTTCCTCTCTCTCTCTCTCTCTCTCTCTCTCTCTCTCTCTCTCTCTCTCTCTCTCTCTCTCTCTCTCTCTATCTATCTATCTATCTCTATCTATCTATCTACCCCCTACCCTCTCCCCTCCTCACTCCCTCTCACATCCCAACCCCCCGAGAGAGAGAGAGAGAGAGAGAGAGAGAGAGAGAGAGAGAGAGAGAGAGAGAGAGAGAGAGAGAGAGACCCCCCCGAGGCGCGAAGGTAAGCGGCAACTAATTAATATGCAAGTCTGAGAGACTAGGAGCAGTTAAGCGTGGCCACTGTGTCAATTCCAATGAGGGGAGGCCTCAGAAGTGAAGGGGCTGGCGGTGTGGGAGGAGGAGGGAGGGGAAAGTCAAGCGGTGAGGGGAGAGAGGGACGAGAGACGGGAGTGACACGGGGTCCAGAAGCGTGCATGCGGGAGAAGCGGTGATGATGGTGATGGAAAAAGAGGAAGTCAGATGGTCAGGTCGTGGAAACAGATGGTGAGGCCGTGGAAACAGATGGTCAGGTCGTGGAAACAGATGGTGAGGCCGCGGACACAGATGGTGAGGCCGTGGATACAGATGGTGAGGCCTTGGAAACAGATGGTGAGGCCGCGGACACAGATGGTGAGGCTGTGGACACAGCTGGTGAGGCCGTGGAAACAGATGGTGAGGCCGGGGACACAGCTGGTGAAGCCGTGGACACAGCTGGTGAGACTGTGGACACAGATGGTGAGGCCGCGGACACAGATGGTGGGGCCATGGACACAGATGGTCAGGCCGTGGCCTTTGATCACAATCTCAGAGGTAGATCAAAAGTACCACAATCATACGCCAGGATCGTACCGTCATGTTCAACGATCGTGTCGTCGTGTTCAACGATCGTGTCGTCGTGTTCAAGGATCGCACCGTCGTGTGCAACGATCGTGTCGTCGTGTTCAAGGACCGCACCGTCGTGTTCAACGATCGTACCGTCATGTTCAACGATCGTACCGTCACGTTTAACGATCGTGTCGTCGTGTTCAAGGATCGTACCGTCGTGTTCAACGATCGTGTCGTCGTGTTCAGGGACGGCCACCGTCCCGCTCACGTAGTTAAATCAAGCGAGACACAAGTTTCAATGTGCCTCACTATGAGTTGAGGCGAAGGAATACACACAGCACACATCACGAGAGATGGCCGAGGACCACATCATCCTGGGACGTCTGGTGACCTCCCCTCCCGTCCCCTTCAGTGAGGAAGGGCAGGCTGGATCCTGTGTACCCTTCAAGACGAGAGAGAGAGAGAGAGAGAGAGAGAGAGAGAGAGAGAGAGAGAGAGAGAGAGAGAGAGAGAGAGAGAGAGAGAGAGAGAGGAGAAGGCCAAGACGCGCTGGAGTCTTCACACTCGCGAAACCAAACCTTCCACTACCACCACCACCCACCCTCACCACCACGACTTCACAGCACCACCACACACACACCTTTTCCACCACCACACACACACACACACACACACACCCCTTCCACCACCACCAACAACAACGCCACTAAGGTCATGATCACCGAATTACCACGATCACCAACACCAGTAGCGATCATAATCACCAACACTTACCACCAGGTACGCCTACCTACCTCTACTACACTGTCATTACTACCACCACCAACACACCCACCTCCACTACCTACCACCAGTCGGAGGTGGTGGTGTGGGGGGCGGAGGCGGAGGAGGGCCGGTGTGGGGATGAGGGAGGTGAGGGGAGGAGGAGGAATAGTTAGTTCCCTCCCTCATCCATCAAGTCTGGGCAGCCGACGTCATCATCAACGGGAGCCACCAAACTAAATGAATACCATTATTACCCGGGACTCAATCGCACACCCTCGTCAGTTTTAACCCAGACGGAGGAGGGGGAGGAGGAGGAGGAGGGAAAGATTCCCCGGGCGGCGCGTGCATCTGAGAGAGAGAGAGAGAGAGAGAGAGAGAGAGAGAGAGAGAGAGAGAGAGAGAGAGAGAGAGAGAGAGAGAGAGAGAGAGAGAGAGGGCGTGTGGAGGCGTGGGATCCGCCCTGGGGATTACCATATATATTGGCGTGGGGCTGGGCTACCCTACCCCCGCGCCCGAACTCCCGCACGCCCAACCCCCCAACCGTGCAACACACATTCCCCAGCTGGCACTATCGTCAGATGGGGCTGGGGGGGAAACCATCTTCACGGCGTCGTCCGCAATATCCCCTTGCCTCTTGCAAGATGCAAACTAGCACACGTGTTGGTCTGTGAGAGGCAGTGCCTGACCACCTCCACCTCCTCCTCCTCCTCCATAACACCACCCCCGCTACAGTATTGGTCTGTAGGGGGCGAGGCTCCTGCTCCTCTCTCTCTCTCTCTCTCTCTCCCAGCCAAATGTTCCCTTCTTGTGCTCCACACGGGGTCATGGGCAGCCTCTGTCCCACCAGGCTCCTACCCTTTCCTTGGCCAATATCCTACATGCTGTCATGAGGAGTACTCGTGTTCTACACGTGGTCGTGAGGAGCGTTTACCCCCACCACGTCCCTCCTACACGTGGTCATGAGGGCCACGTATCCCAACAATACCCCCCCCCCCACACCTGTCAAACGAAGTGGTCTACTACCCTCGGCCGTCGTCCCCGTCCCTCTCTACTCTAAGGATGAAAGACTGAACCCCAGGCCGGATAGGAGGGACCTCCCGGATAGGAGGGACCTCCCGGATAGAGGGACGTCCCTCAAGGGAGACAAGAAACCTGTTCATGACTAAGTGACTAAGGATGGCTGGTGCTGCTACTCCTGCTGCTGTTTCTGTGACCACTACAGTCACTGCTGCTACTGCTGTTTCTGTGACCACTACAGTCACTGCTGCTACTGCTGTTTCTGTGACCACTACAGTCACTGCTGCTGTTACTGTGACCACTACTGTCACTGCTGCTTCTACTGTTACGTCTGCTGCTTCTGCTCCTGTCACGTCCTGTTCGTGTTCCTGCAGACGATGTTGGTGTAATCTTTGTGACAACATCGTCTCTGTTCTTGTTGTTTTGGTGTCTTCTTGCATCCAACCATTTCTCTCAGGTCATTAACATTACTACTGTACAGGGAAGAGGGGAACTCCCAGTCTTGGTGGATTCGAACCTGGTGTGAAGTCTTCGGTGGTCTTCACTTCCACAGTCCGGGCTGAACCCAAGCTGTTGGGTTGGGTCGTTGGTCGACGAAGCTGTTGGAAGCGGCTGCAGCCTGAGCTCAGGCCCACACACCATAGCCAGCCCCCCACAACCTGGCTGGTCTGGTACACTTTGTAGGTACTTGTCCAGTGCACTCTTGACCCTCTCCACCGTGCATCCCAGGCTGTTTCTGATGGTATAGATGGCCAGGTGTTGAAGAGTCTTGACCCTCTCCACCGTGCATCCCAGGCTGTTTCTGATGGTATAGATGGCCAGGTGTTGAAGAGTCTTGACCCTCTCCACCGTGCATCCCAGGCTGTTTCTGATGGTATAGATGGCCAGGTGTTGAAGAGTCTTAAGGGACCCCCAGATCTTTACGATGTTCTCTCTCCTCGTGCACAAGGCACCTCTGGATTTCAGAGGTGGTATTTTATGAAGTCCTCCACGCCTGTCGAGCCAGTAGGATGTTACTTCCGAACGTAAACTGGGTACCATACCTTCCAGGATTTTTCCAGCTGTAGATGATGATGATATACCTCTCCCGTCAGCGTACCAGTGAGTATACAGCCTCGGAGACTTCAGCCGTTCCCATTGAAGTAAGTTCCTTTACCCACATCACGATGGGCTGTGGAAGATCTCGGGACACTTTGCAAGTCCATAATTTTTTCGCCCGTCTCATCAGGACCTGCATCCTACAACTACTTGAACGCGAACTTATGTCCTTGAAGAGTAGCTCTCTCTGCCCAGTACAACAAGCTGTTGCCAGCCTGAGGGAGGGAGGGAGGGAGGGAGGGAGGGAGCAGCTACTATGCCAGCCTGAGCGAGGGAGGGAGGGAGCAGCTACTGTGCCAGCCTGAGCGAGGGAGGGAGGGAGCAGCTACTATGCCAGCCTGAGCGAGGGAGGGAGGGAGCAGCTACTATGCCAGCCTCTGAACTGCTACAAGACGAATGAATCTTCATAAACCTCTTGACGCTCCATCACTGTCGTGGGTTGAGGAACTGGCACGACTCTCTCTCTCTCTCTCTCTCTCTCTCTCTCTCTCTCTCTCTCTCTCTCTCTCTCTCTCTCATCGTCAAACTGACCTCACACCGCCGTCGTACGCAGCATCAACCCGTCCTTCAGTCGACATACCTGGAAAACGGAGAAGTTTATTAATGGCAAAATAAAAAATAAACAAAAAGAAAAAGAAAAGAGCTTCTAGGATGATCAAAATGCCATGACATCAATGGGTGAATGACGTGTGTGTGTGTGTGTGTGTGTGTGTGTGTGTGCGTGTGCCATATCGCACGAACATGTCGCGGGAGATAACGAACGGCGGGCGGAGGATACACGAACCGTGCAACAAGACTGGACTGAGAGATACACACACACCCACTTCCGTTTGCCTGACCCCATGGCTCAGGCACAGGAGATCAACCCCTTCAAGGAAGGGGGGGGGGGGCGGATCGTGCCCAAGGTTCCCCCACGGGTTCGAACCCCCGGCCACGGGAGGCGGCCGACAGTCCACCACAGCTGTTGTGGCGGATACCCGCAACCACAGGTCACAGCGAGGTCAATGAAGATCAGCGAGTTTCAGCGCTGACAGCGTCCAGGACGCGTCGCCTGAAGGACAGCGCTCAGCGAAATAGGTCCAGGGGAGACGAACTCTGCCATGATCCCTGACCCATTACACCGAGACTCAAGTTCCTTGAATCCCTGGGTCGTCCGTGAGGGCCGGACCCTCCCACGCCACGCCCACAAATTGGAATAATAATAATAAGAATATTTGCATACGTTAATATCGCCTCATTCCTGACACCTCCAGCGTGAATAATAATTAGGGAGAGGGTGAGGGGGTGGGAGAGAGGAAGGGGTGTGGGATGATCGCGTACCTACACACGTATAAACACACACATACACACAAACACATGTGTACCTGCATGCAGGGAGGACAAGGGAACATGGGGTGGACAAGAAGATGGGACACAGATGATAAAGGCCTTCATCATGATTAACATGATCTACCAGGAAACAAAAATGTGGGAATCTCTCTGGGACAAGGACTTTGGGAGCCGACTAAGCCCCATCTTCAAGAGGACGAATGATAAGGAAACGTTCATATAAAGCTGTTCATATCCTCCACCGGGCCATGCCTACGATATTGCCTCCTAGGGTTTGGTCACCGCTCTTACAGAAGCACAATAACCCAGAGAGATGAAGGTAGGTGGTTCCTGAGCAAGGCAAGAGAAACAGCATCAGAATTAAGAGAGCTGAGACACAAGGGGGAAAAGGTGAGTGTGGCCTGAAATGTTTTCCATCTCGAAAGAGAGTAGAGTAAGGGGTGACCTCGCCACAACTTTCAAAAGTATTTTTTCTTTAAAGTTCTTTAACACCAGTTCTTCCAAGGATGCCACGATAGAACATCCAGAGGTCATAACATATGATGAGAGGAACTTGACAGATGAGACAGAAAAAAGAACTTGTATACAATAAAAAATTAAAGAATTGCTTTTACACAATCACAGTAATAGATAAAAGGGACGAGGTAAGGGATGGAAACTGCGAATGCAATCAGTATACAGAAGTTTTCAGAGTAAACGAGTGTCGAATATTCAAGAGATGGGGCCCCACGAGTGCAGAACTCCCTCCTCGTCCAGTACAACAAGAGATGGGGGTCCCGAGACTGTAGAACTCCCTCCCTGTACAGTACAAGAGATTGGGGGCCCCACGAGTGCAGAACTCCCTCCTCGTCCAGTACAACAAGAGATGGGGCCCGAGTGTAGAACTCCCTCCCCGTAGAGTACAAGAGATGGGGCCCCACGAGTGTACGACTCCCTCCCCGTACAGTACAAGAGATGGAGGCCTACGAGTGTGCAACTCACTCCCCGTACAGTACAAGAGATGGGGCCCCACGAGTGTAGAACTCCCTCCCCGTTCAGTACAAGAAGATGGAGCACCCCACAAGTGTAGACATCCCTCCCTGCACAGTACAAGCAGGTAACAACACACAAGTAATTACACACACCTACAGAGCAAGGGCTGCCTCTTTACATGGACACACACACACACACACACACACACACACACACACACAGAGCAGCCCACTAGATAAACAACAGACGTTCACATCATGACACTAGACACGACAGCTTGAGGACATGGGCAAGAAAATAACATCGTTCATGCTGCCTGCATATCTGTTGGTGTGCGCACCAACCAGGGGTGAGGCAGGTCATCATTCAGGAGGCCCCCCCGGCCCCCCCCTTCCCGTCCAACTATTAAAACCCAATGACTTCAGATCACCCCTCTTTTTTTTCTATAAATTATTTCACCCCTCCTTTTTACACACATCCCCCTGTGTAAACAATACCCTGGACGGACGGCCTGACCCGACACTACTCAACTATTCCTCCCACTTCCTCCCGACCGATCTACATAAGCCAGACATCTCGAGGAGGAGGAGGAGGAGGAGGAGGAGGAGGAGGAGGAGGAGGAGGAGGAGGAGGGAGGGACAGACACCGCAACTGTACACGAGTCGTAACATGATTCGTCCTGGACACAACAACACTCGGCCCTCTGTGCCCGACGGCCTCCCTCCCTCCCTCGTCACGAGACGTCAACAACATTCAGGATTTCGAGCCATGATTACCTGCTGGGTCATCAAAGACTCTCTCTCTCTCTCTCTCTCTCTCTCTCTCTCTCTCTCTCTCTCTCTCTCTCTCTCTCTCACCACCCACTCGGACCTGCTCCCGAAGGAGCTATATATACATACATACATACATACATACAGACCCGGACGGACGAGGTCCTTAGTTAACACACATCCTCGAGAGAGAGAGAGAGAGAGAGAGAGAGAGAGAGAGAGAGAGAGAGAGAGAGAGAGAGAGAGAGAGAGAGAGAGAGAGAGAGAGAGAGAGAGAGAGACATGGCTGCGCGCGCGGTCACTTGCCACTTTTCAGATGACTTACACCGCTGCAGAGAGCGGTACGTGCTTCTTGAAGTCACCCCCATCGAGAACCGGTCTAGTCTAGTGCTTCCACGGGATATACGATCACCCCAGCAGGACCCGGTAATGTCTGGCACTACGTCAGACGCCAGGGTCGCCCTCCTTCCTCACCGCGCCTCCTTACACACAAGGGGGACATGGTCTTCTGCGCCGTCTCCCGTCTACTGAAAGGCAGCGGCGGTTGAGGTGGTGGTTGAGGTGGTGGTTGTGAGTGTGGTGGCGGTGGTGGTGGTGTCAGCGGTGGTGGAGGTCATTAATCAGCGACACAAGAGGACCCTAGAGTGAGGGAGGGAGGGAGGGAGTGAGCAACACCCACCTCACCTCACGTCTTGCTAATTACCACCACTACTGATGACGCCTCCTCCCTCCACCCACCCACCCACCTAAGCTGGCTGGCTGGCTGGCTGACATCCTGGCTGGCTGGCTGGCTGGCTGGCTGGCTGGCTGGCTGGCTGAACGGCTAGCTGGCTGGCTGGTTGGCTGGCTGACATGCTGGCTGGCTGGCTGGATGACCTGCTGGCTGGCTACACCTGACTACCTCAGCTCTCGGTGACTGACTCAGCTCGTAGTGACTGACTCATCCTACAGTGGATGACTGACTCAAAGCTCTCGATGACTGACTCATCCCTCGGTGACTGACTCATCCCTCGATGACTGACCCATCCCTCGATGACTGACTCATCCCTCGACAACAGACTCATCTCTCGGGGACGGACTCATCCCTCGACGACTGACTCATCCCTCGGTGACTGGCTCCTCATCGCCCCCACAGCGAGCGCTGTACGGCCTCGCCCGGCACGTCAGCAAGGGCCATGAGCGCTCTAAGGACGTCAACAAGTGCCATGAGCGCTCTAAGGGCGTCAACAAGTGCCATGAGCGCTCTAAGGGCGTCAACGAGTGCTATGAGCGCTCTAAGGGCGTCAACAAGTGCCATGAGCGCTCTAAGGGCGTCGACAAGTGCCATGAGCGCTCTAAGGGCGTCAACAAGTGCCATGAGCGCTCTAAGGGCGTCAACGAGCGCCATGAGCGCTCTAAGGGCGTCAACGAGCGCCATGAGCGCTCTAAGGGCGACGGACGGACCGGGAACCTGGTCATGCACGCCAACACAGCCAGGGTGAAGGAGGCACTGCCGTGCTTAATGATCACCACCAACAACCACCTCCAACAACCACCTCCAACAACCAACTCCAACAACCTCCTCCAACAACCACCTCCAACAACCTTTCTCTCAAGGGAGGTGGAGGAGGCTTGAAGACACGATGTGTCTGGGGGTTGTAGAACGACCAGTTATTACCACAAAGGACTGGTTCACACACACACACCTGTACCACCAGCCACCACACACTGATCCACACACACACACACACACCTGTACCACCAGCCACCACTTACTGATCCACACACACACACACACACCTGTACCACCAGCCACCACTCAACCCACACTGATGCACACACCTGTACCACCAGCCACCACTCACTGATCCACACACACACACCTGTACCACCAGCCACCACTCAACCCACACTGATTCTCACACCTGTACCACCAGCCACCACTCAACCCACACTGATCCACACACACACACCTGTACCACCAGCCAGCACTCAACCCACACTGATTCTCACACCTGTACCACCAGCCAGCACTCAACCCACACTGATCCACACACACACACCTGTACCACCAGCCAGCACTCAACCCACACTGATTCTCACACCTGTACCACCAGCCACCACTCAACCCACACTGGTCCACACACACACCTGTAACACCAGCCAGCACTCAACTCACACTGGTCCACACACCTGTATCAGCAGTACAGCCACAACCCACACTGGTCCACACACCTGCATCTGCAACACAAGGTGAGGGGGCTGCTGATGTAATACAACACTACACACGTATGAGAAACACTGGGAATGACTGGCATACACGCGGCTACACTGGACAGTGATCCTGTCACTGAGTTGAGAGAGAGAGAGAGAGAGAGAGAGAGAGAGAGAGAGAGAGAGAGAGAGAGAGAGAGAGAGAGAGAGCTACGCGCTAGCCCTGCCTTTCCGACAAAATCCTCGTAGAAATTCTCTCTCTCTCTCTCTCTCTCTCTCTCTCTCTCTCTCTCTCTCTCTCTCTCTCTCTCTCTCTCTCTCCAATTCCCTCTATCTATCTATCAATCTACCTGCACCTACGTTGGATGGGGTCCAACTACGACGACACGGTCCGCGCCGAGAGAGATTATGATGAAGGAAGGACCAGGTGGTGGTCTGGTGTGGTGTGAAGGACCAGGTGGTGGTCTGGTGTGGTGTGAAGGACCAGGTGGTGGTCTGGTGTGGTGTGAAGGACCAGGTGGTGGTCTGGTGTGGTGTGAAGGACCAGGTGGTGGTCTGGTGTGGTGTGAAGGACCAGGTGGTGGTCTGGTGTGGTGTGAAGGACCAGGTGGTGGTCTGGTGTGGTGTGAAGGACCAGGTGGTGGTCTGGTGTGGTGTGAAGGACCAGGTGGTGGTCTGGTGTGGTGTGAAGGACCAGGTGGTGGTCTGGTGTGGTGTGAAGGACCAGGTGGTGGTCTGGTGTGGTGTGATGTACCGTGGGGTTCAAAAGGACACACACACGATCAGTGCGGATGACAACGGAGCTGGTACCACACACTGCCATGCTCTGTGTCTCTGCCATCATGGCTACCAAGTGAGGACACCAAGATGGATGCATAACCATCGCTTCACGTAAACCCCTTTTTCTCTTCACCAACAGCAATTCAAACTTGCCTCAGCTTCAATTTTTTTTTTTTTTTAGAAAACAGTATCTTACGTAAATAGAAATGAATACAAAAAAAATGGTGAAAGGGTAGAAGAAGAGGAGGAAGAAAAAATTTCATGTTAGCTATGGATACATAGAGAGGGGAGGGGTGGTTCCATTTTCCTGTCTCACTTCTAAATCCTCTCCATATGGATAGCTATACACTTGAGTGTACCAACATGCAGCCTCCAGCCTCGAACAGTCTAAGAGATCAATCAGGTCTTTACCGGATAAACACACACACACACACACACACACACACACACACAATGCCAACGTGCGTAGTCTACAAAAACCTTACAAAAAAAAAAAAAAAAGATATATATATATATATATATATATATATATATATATATATATATATATATATATATATATATATATATATATATCCCCAGGGATATATATATATATATCCCTGGGGATAGGGGAGAAAGAATACTTCCCACGTATTCCCTGCGTGTCGTAGAAGGCGACTAAAAGGGGAGGGAGCGGGTGGCTGGAAATCCTCCCCTCTTTTTTTTTTTTTTTTTAATTTTCCAAAGGAAGGAACAGAGAGGGGGGCCAGGTGAGGATATTCCCTCTAAGGCCCAGTCCTCTGTTGATAACGCTACCTCGCTAATGCGGGAAATGGCGAATAGTACGAAAGATATATATATATATATAATCTTACGCCCACTTTAAACACACACAACCTGAATTTCCTCCTGTGACCTCCCCCCCCAGGCAAGAGGCCACCACAACCCTAAGGGTCAACAACCATCAGTCTACAGTGGGATATATTCCCAACGGTTTTTATATGCCCATCATAACCGCCGCCAGCCATCACCCCCCAACACACACAACTAAAATACATAAAACATTGTTGTGGTATATGACTATATAGGGGTGGGGGGGGTGACTAGCTAGGCGCCTGGCTGGCCCCTTTAAATGTGGCTTCTGATAGTGTGACCTGGGTGATTGGTCCACTGTACTGTAGTGTTGTGACCCGGGTGATTGGTCCACTGTACTGTAGTGTTGTGACCCGGGTGATTTGGTCCACTGTACTGTAATGTTGTCTCGGGTGAAAAGAAATTGGAATGAAAAGAAAACCGGGTATGAAAGAAGAAAATGGCAAAACACTCAAGAATTCCTTAGGTCTATAGACCAAAAAAGAGAAAAAAAAAGGAAGAGAACTCCATAGCTTTGATGTATGAGGAGAGGAAAAAACGGAGGGGGGGGGCTATGATAACGGTCCATCCTCGTGTGGCGCTGCCCTACCACTCTTTAAAAAAACTATAGGAAGCAGCAGGCACACTCGTCCAACTGGGGTTCAGTGTTCCGCTGCAGGAACATACACACACACACACACACACACACACACACACACACGACGGCAGCTAACGAGGGGGCAGTGATCGAAAGAATGGTTGTAAAACAGGGCAGAGTGCAGCAACATCACAAGAGAGAGAAGGAGGACGCCTGGAACATTAATGAGAGGCGAGGCTTTTGCTTCCATTCCAAACCTACAAATAGAAAAAAAAAAAAAAAGGGGTGAAGGGGGGGTGGAGGAAGAAGAGCTGATGAAAGCGAACGCGACGAAGGCAAAAAAAGAAAAAAAAGAAAGACGCTTGGGTTTTGAAAAGGGGAATAATGGGAGACTCCCGACTGGAAAGATGATCATCATGCACGATGAAGAACTGGAAGTGAAGGTGGTGGACGAGCTGGAATGTGTGGCTGTGCCACTGAGGGGGGGTAAGGATGGCATTGGGGTGGGTGGTGGTTTAGGGTGGAGGTGGTTTGGGGTGGAGATGGGGTGGTGGTGAGGGAAAGCTGGAGTTAAGAGCATGGTTATGCATGGAGGAGGAGGAGGAGGAGGAGTGGGTGTCAGGTAATGTGACCACAGACAATATCCTCCACACGTCAACTGTGAAGCAAAGAAAAAATAAAAAGTATGAAAAAAACAATTAATAAAATCAGGGGGAAACGCTTCCCATCTTCTGTGAGTCGCTATACCTACGTTTTCCTTCATTACTGCCTTCAGAAGCCTCGCAAGAAAGCTTCGGTGATTTCTTTCTTTCTTTTTCTCTTAAGGGTCTCAGAGAGAGAGAGAGAGAGAGAGAGAGAGAGAGAGAGAGAGAGAGAGAGAGAGAGAGAGAGAGAGGATGAAATTTTTCTTCATCCATAATCAGTCGGGTCCCGGCCAGTGGTTTCGTGAGGCCTGGGTGTCGTATGTAAGAAGGGTCGTATCATTTCTTCCCTCCTCCTCCTCCTCCTCCTGTTGCATGTGCCTCCTCCAGGTCAAGTCCTCCAGCCCTGCGAGGAGGAGGTGGGGGTTGGGGGAGTGGAGAAGGTGGGGGTTTTTTACAACGCCCTATAGCCCGAGGTTATGCCTAGGGCTGGTGGAATGGGTCGTTCGGGTCGACTAAGCTGTTGGAGGCCGCATGAAGCATTGAGGCCAGGCTCGCCCACCACACATATACAGCCTTCCCTCCCTCCCCAAAAGCAGCTTGGCTGGTCTGGTCCACTTCGCAGGTACTTGGCCAACACACACTCCTGAACAGGTACGAGGTACCGGGGTGGAGGCTTGCCAGGTAACCGAATACCGGGATGGGGCAGGGGTTGCCAGGTAACCGAATACCGGGGTGGGGCAGGGGTTGCCAGGTAACCGAATACCGGGGTGGGGGGGGCGCTTGCCAGGTAACCGAATACCGGGGTGGGGCAGGGGTTGCCAGGTAACCGAATACCGGGGGGGGGGGCGCTTGCCAGGTAACCAAATGGGGGCAAACCAAGTCACATTAGGACCGCACAGGGGGTAACACTGGGGCTCGCTTGGTAACGCTGAGGCCACCACTAGGTAACACACGGGGGCCCAGAAGGTAACACAAAAGCAACCCCCCTCACCCTCCCTCCCCCCCCCAAAGGTAACATCACGATGCAGGTAACAGAGTGACGTAAAGAAAACGAGAGGCTAGATGACATGGGGGGGCCTCCGCCGTAACGTGAGAGCTAACGTTACGTGCTGGCCAGGTAACAGAGGGGAGGGGACAACCCAGGTAGCACAGGAGCGTAGGTAACAACCAGGCGAAACTCACGTAGCAGTTCAGGCAAGACAGGAGCGGATGGGGGGGAGGAGGAGGAGGACCACGTAACACACGCAGAGAGAGAGAGAGAGAGAGAGAGAGAGAGAGAGAGAGAGAGAGAGAGAGAGAGAGAGAGAGAGAGAGAGGAGGGGGGCTTGGTTGGTTGGGGCGGGACCACCACTGAGGGACGTCTGTGATGAGACATAACTGACGCGGGAACTGATACGAGAAAATTGAAGGGGCGCAGAGAGAGAGAGAGAGAGAGAGAGAGAGAGAGAGAGAGAGAGAGAGAGAGAGAGAGAGAGAGAGAGAGTTACGTAGATATATACACACACACACACACACGCACGACCACGCGTCGGCAGACAGACACCAAGGTCCAACCCAGCGAGGTGGTGGCCCGGCCTGGCCTTGACACTGAGAGAGAGAGAGAGAGAGAGAGAGAGAGAGAGAGAGAGAGAGAGAGAGAGAGAGAGAGAGAGAGAGAGAGAGATTGTTGTTGTTGTTGTTGTTGTTGTCTATAGGGGGGGGGGGGGCAACCGCGGTCGTCATGGGCCACTACGAGTGGGTGGGAGGGAGACATAGCCTCCAGGCTCCTTGTTACTTTCCTTGCTACTTTCCCTGTTACTTTCCTTGCTACTTTCCTTGTTACTTTCCTTATTTTCCTCGTTATGCTACTTTTCTTGCTACTTTCCCTGTTACTTTCCTTGCTACTTTCCTTGTTACTTTCCTTATTTTCCTCGTTATGCTACTTTTCATGTTACTTTCCTTGTTACGGTCCTTGCTACTTTCCTTGTTACTTTTTTTGCTAATTTCCTTGTTACTTTTCTTGCTAATTTCCTTGTTACTTTTCTTGCTAATTTCCTTATTTTCCTTGTTACTTCCCATGTTAATTTCCTTGTTACATTTTTGCTACTTTCCATGTTACTCTCCTAGTTATTTTCCTTGCTACTTTCCTGGTTACTTTCCATGTCACTTTTTTGCTACTTTCCTTGTTACTTTTATGCTACTTTCCCTGTTACTCTTTGCTACTTTCCTAGTCACTTTGCATGTTACTTTTTTGCTACTTTCCTTTTTACTTTTTTGCTACTATCCTTGTTACTTTCCATGTTACTTTTTTGCTACTCTCCTTGTTACTTTTTTGCTACTTTCCTTGTTACTATTTTGCTACTTTCCTGGTTACTTTCCATGTTACTTTTTTGCTACTCTCCCTGTTACTTTTTTGCTACTTTCCTTGTTACTATTTTGCTACTTTCCTTGTTACTTTCCATGTTACTTTTTTGCTACTTTCCTTGTTACTATTTTGCTACTTTCCTTGTTACTTCCCATGTTACTTTTTTGCTACTTTCCTTGTTACTTTTTTGCTACTTTCCTTGTTACTATTTTGCTACTTTCCTGGTTACTTTCCATGTTACTTTTTGCTACTTTCCTTGTTACTATTTTGCTACTTTCCTGGTTACTTTCCGTGTTACTTTTTTGCTACTTTCCTTGTTACTATTTTGCTACTTTCCTTGTTACTTTCCATGTTACTTTTTTGCTACTTTCCTTGTTACTTTCCATGTTACTTTTTTGATACTCTCCTTGTTACTTTTTTGCTACTTTCCTTGTTACTATTTTGCTACTTTCCTTGTTACTTTCCATGTTACTTCTTTGCTACTTTCCTTGTTACTTTCTGCTACTTTCCTATGCTTCAGACACCACGTCTTACAGCCAGATCTGCATCATCACCACCACTCGCATCCCAGGATGAACAACGGTGAGCCTGGCTGCATAGTAATACGCCAGGTAGACCATAACTCATGTCCCAGGATGAACAACGCCGAGCCTACGGGGGCCATGAATGACTTAATACCCCCAGGATGAACGAGGTCGAGTCCTTACATACTCCAGGACGAACGACATAGCCTACTACTACACCATTGACTTTCATACCCCAGGATGAACGAGGTCGAGTCCTTACATACTCCAGGACGAACAACATAGCGCACTACACCATTGACTTTCATACCCCAGGATGAACGAGGTCGAGTCCTTACATAATCCAGGATGAACAACGTAGCCTACACCACCATTGACTTTCATACCCCAGGATGAACGAGGCCGAGTCCTTACATACTCCAGGACGAACGACATAGCCTACTACACCATTGACTTTCATACCCCAGGATGAACGAGGTCCCGCCTAAGCAGGAGCGAAGATTACTCTCCCAACGTGTTCACCTCTCACTTCTCCCTCTCCCACTCCTCTCCCAGGCTGGAAGCGACAGGAGGCCAACCAGCTCAGCTCAACCAGCGTTGGTTCACGCTGTGTTGTCGGGTCCGTGTTAAGTCCGGGTGGAAATAACAGCACAGCAGTGATGGGGTGGGTGTGGGAGGGTTGTGTGGGGGTAATGAGGGGGTAGGGGGTGGGTGGGGAGAGGAGGTGGGGAGAGGAGGAGGAGGAGGGAGGGGGGGCAGGGGAGGAGGTGCAAGAAGGTGTGTGTGTGTGTGTGTGTGTGTGTGTGTGTGTGTGTGTGTGTGTGAGGGGGGGGAGGAGGAGGGGGGGAGGCTTAAGCAAAACAGGGCAGTAATGTGAACAAGGATCGGCCGTGGGGGGTGGTGTAGGAAGGGGGGGTAGGGGGGTGAGGGGGGGTAGGGGGTGTTTCAAGGGGGGGAGGAGGAGGTGACAGACGCTAGCCATGAGGGGAAGAGGGAGAGGAGGGGGGGAAAAGGGGGAAGGGTAAAAGCATTTTTGTATGCATATTGGTGCAGGACAACGTAGTAAAGTGATTTTGAAGAATGGGGGGAATAATGGGTAAGGGTAAGGGGGATGGGGTGGTTAAAGGGTGTTAAGGGGGAGCTAATGGGAAAGGGTAGGGGGGGGTTAAAGGGTGTTAAGGGGGGAGGGGGAGCGCTAAGGGGTTGTAGGGAAGAGAGTTTGAGGGGGCGTGGGGAGGGCGCTAAGGCCTATGGGGAATGGGGAGGAGGGGAAATACATAAATGGGAAGGAAAGGGGAAGGGCTACAGGGGGTGGGGATGAGCCGACGATGGGATGGAAGGGGAAAGGGGAAGAGGAGGAGAGGAAGAGGGAGGGAGAGAGAGTATGTTACAATACAGGAGGAGAGGAACAAACCGGATTCCAGCCTCCCCCATCAAAGGAGAGCAATCACGTGCAATTAGCTCGTCCCTCCCTCCCTCAACCACTCGACTCGGGTAAACAAAGGGGAGGAGACGAGAGAGAGAGAGAGAGAGAGAGAGAGAGAGAGAGAGAGAGAGAGAGAGAGAGAGAGAGAGAGAGAGAGAGAGAGAGAGAGAGACAGGCGGCCGTGCCATGGATGTTGAAACGCACAGTTGATAAGGCGGGGGGAGAGACAGAGTCGAGAGGACACAGCAGGAGGGTTACAAATGAGTGTCTGGGGAGCCCACAGTCAACGCAGCTGTTCATCCACACCCTAAGGGTTGGTCGATAAAATGGGTACCTGGCTCAGCAAAATAAATAAATAAATAATATATATATATATATATATATATATATATATATATATATATATATATATATATATATATATATATATATATCGTTCATGGGATGGCCTTGATTACGTCTCAGTTACCCTTATCGTCTCAGCTAACATTATCAAAAAAAAAGAAGGGAGAGACCATCATATTAGTGAACCAGAGGGGACTTCTGTCCTATACGTCGGATATATCAGTGGTATATACTACGAGCCGGGGGGAGGGACATGGGAGGGAGGGAAGGAAAGTAGATACATATTTTTACTGAGGGAAGAGAGAGAGAGAGAGAGAGAGAGAGAGAGAGAGAGAGAGAGAGAGAGAGAGAGAGAGAGAAGAGGCATTCAGCAAGGGGGTGAGGGAGGCAGGGAGAGGAGGGGAGAGGAGGGGCGAGAGGCAGGAGACCAAGCCCTACAACCAATTAAAGGTATCCCAACATTTCTCAATTTCCACGAGTAATTAATCCCAGGGACCTCCTACCTCCTACCCTCCTACCCTCCTCTTCCCTCCTTGGCTGGCCGCCCCGTGCACCATGATACCAACACACACCCTCCTCACCCCACCACATCACCACCCTCCTCCAATCCAACCCTCAACCCTCCTCGAACACAACCCTCCACCCTCCTCCAACCCTCAACCCTCCTCCAACCCAACCCTCAACCCTCCACCCTCCTCCAACACAACCCTCAACCCTCCTCCAACCCAACCCTCAACCCTCCACCCTCCTCCAACACAACCCTCAACCCTCCACCTTCCTCCAAACCCAACCCTCCACTTGCAACACAGTCTTGCCAGCATTTTCACCGTCCTGGACACGAACCTGGACATCCCCATCCCCTCCACACTGTGCGATACACGACGACATGATCGTCAGTGTGGAGGAGGACTTCCGGAACCTGGGCCTCCTCCTCCTGCGGGAGGGCGTGGCCGGATGACCATCACTAGTAATGGCGGGGAGGGAGGTGGGCCGAACTCAGCTGCATCTGGGAGTAGCCACAAGGTAAATATTTTAACTCGAGGCCGGCCAACAGGCCAGCCAGCAGATGGCTCAGGTGGGGCGGCAGGAGGACCAGCTGCCTCAAGTGGGTGGGGCAGCAGGAGGACCAACTGCCTCAGGTGGGACAGCAGGCCAGCCAGTAGATGGCTCAGGTGGGTGGGGCAGGAGGACCAGCTGCCTCAGGTGGGACAGGAAGAGGACCAGCTGCCTCAGGTGGGGCAGGAGTAGGACCAGCTGCCTCAGGTGGGGGGGCAGGAAGACCAGCTGCCTCAGGTGGGACAGGAGGAGGACCAGCTGCCTCAGGTGGGGGGGGGGGCAGGAAGACCAGCTGCCTCAGGTGGGACAGGAAGAGGACCAGCTGCCTCAGGTGGGGCAGCAGGAGGACCAGCTGCCTCAGGTGGGGCAGCAGGAAGACCAGCTGCCTCAGGTGGGGCAGGAGGAGGACCAGCTGCCTCAGGTGGGGGGCAGCAGGAGGATCAGCTGCCTCAGGTGGGACAGGAGGACCAGCTGCCCCAGGTGAGGCAGGAGGACCAACTGCCTCAGGTGGGACAGCAGGACCAACTGCCTCAGGTGGGGCAGCAGGAGGACCAGCTGCCTCAGGTGGGGCAGGAGGAGGACCAGCTGCCTCAGGTGGGGGGGCAGGAGGACCAGCTGCCTCAGGTGGGGTAGCAGGAGGACCAGCTGCCTCAGGTGGGGTAGCAGGAGGACCAGCTGCCTCAGGTGGGGCAGGAGGACCAGCTGCCTCAGGTGGGGCAGGAGGAGGACCAGCTGACTCAGGTGGGACAGCAGGAGGACCAGCTGCCTTAGGTGGGGCAGGAGGACCAGCTGCCTCAGGTGGGGCAGGAGGAGGACCAGCTGCCTCAGATGGGGCAGCAGGAGGACCAGCTGCCTCAGGAGGGCAGGAGGACCAGCTGCCTCAGGTGGTGGGGGGCACCCTGGGAAGGATAGGTTGTAGACTGAGGTGCCTCCAGTTCCAGGTACAACAGGTAGGGTCGCTGGGACCATCCAGGTACAACAGGTAGGGGTCGCTGGAACCATCCAGGTACAACAGGTAGGGGTCGCTGGAACCATCCAGGTACAACAGGTAGGGTCGCTGGAATCATCCAGGTACAACAGGTAGGGGTCGCTGGAACCATCCAGGTACAACAGGTAGGGGTCGCTGGAACCATCCAGGTACAACAGGTAGGGGTCGCTGGAACCATCCAGGTACAACAGGTAGGGGTCGCTGGAACCATCCAGGTACAACAGGTAGGGTCGCTGGAATCATCCAGGTACAACAGGTAGGGGTCGCTGGAACCATCCAGGTACAACAGGTAGGGGTCGCTGGGACCATCCAGGTACAACAGGTAGGGGTCGCTGGAACCATCCAAGTGAGTTAAGTGGATTAAGTGAACCTCAAGGTGGAGTGAACAGCGGCGAGGTAATCTTCTTGTGGGTAAAAAGTGAGTAAGGACCCCCTGGTGAGTAAGGAGGGGACGAAAAAAAAAAACCCTGGTGAGTAAGGAGGGGGACGAAAGAACCCCTGGTGAGTAAGGAAGGGACACTGCGACCTCCTGGTGGGTGAGGAGGGGACAGACGACCCCCTGGTGGGTGAAGAGGGGACAGAACACCTCCTGATGTAAGGGGTTCTATCCATCCATATCTTAAGAATGTCATCCACAAACCTCTCTCTCTCTCTCTCTCTCTCTCTCTCTCTCTCTCTCTATATATATATATATATATATATATATATATATATATATATATATATATATATATATATATATATATATAGACCAAGTCAAGACAACTAATACCTCCGTCATAAAGCATAAATCAACCTGGATTAACCAAGAAGCCAATTAGGGACGGGGACCGAGAGAGAGAGAGAAAACAAAAATATATATAATAACCTGACTGGACGTTAATATAATACATGAATTAATGGAACGCCAAAGCAATTATCTGCAGTATGGAAAGTGGAAATATAAAAGAGCCACGGAAGTCCATGGCTTTTGGATACTGGAGAAGGAATTGAGCTGAGGCTGTGTGTGTGTGTGTGTGTGTGTGTGTGTGTGTGTGTGTGTGTGTGTGTGTGTGTGTGTGTGTGTCAGTACACTCAAGGGGAGGTAGGTTACAGACCCATATATCAAAGTATATCTAGAGTATACTGTGTGATCCATCCCTTTAATGTATCGCTTAACTCACCCCCGGAGTGCTGTATGGTTTGACCCATCCCCGTAGTATACCTATAGTATACAGCTTGACCCACCCCTGGAGTATACCGCTTGACCCATTCCTGTGGTATCACTGTAGTATACAGCTTGACCCATCCACAGGGTATACCATATGACCCACCCTTGGAGTATGACGTCTAATCCACCCCTGCAGTGTACCAGTAGTATACTTCTTGACCCAACTTGAAGTATACCGTCTCTCCCACCCCTAGAGTATACCATTACACCCACCCACGAAGCAAACCACTTGACCCACTCATAGAGTATACCACTTGACCCACCTCTGGAGTATACCCAAAATGTACCATCAGTCACCCTACACTGACGTATACCTATGAGCTTCCCAGCGTACGGGAAAAGTCAAGAGATAATGGTTAAAAAATGATCAATATATCTGCTATTCAACAGCGGGTCTTCGTCCCCACAGCCTAGGCCCAGACTGGGTCATTGGTCGACCAAGCTGTTGGAAGCGGCTGAAGCCTGAGCTCATGCCCACACACCATAGCCAGCCCCCACAACCTGGCTGGTCTGGTACACTTTGTAGGTACTTGTCCAGTGCACTCTTGACCCTCTCCACCGTGCATCCCAGGCTGTTTCTGATGGTATAGATGGCCAGGTGTTGAAGAGTCTTAAGGGACCTCCAGATGTTTAAGGTGTTCTCCCTTCTCGTGCATACGGCAGCTCTGGATTTCAGAGGTGCCCTATGCACCAAGTTCACGTGTCGAAAGCTTTTGCGAAGTTTGAGTCAATCTCTTCAGCATTTTCTTTGTTTTCTAGACTTTCAACAACCCTATCAAACTCGCCCTGAAACCTATACACTGTCCAGGGTTGTGGACAGTGAGGGAGGCAGGATCTTCTCGCCCTGAAACCTATACACTGTCCAGGGTTGTGTACAGTGAGGGAGGCAGGATCTTCTCGCCCTGAAACCTATACACTGTCCAGGGTTGTGTACAGTGAGAGAGGCAGGATCTTCTCGCCCTGAAACCTATACACTGTCCAGGGTTGTGGACATTGCATATTTCCCATACATTCAGTCACCTCACCTCCCAGGACTCACTCTCACTCTCGATCATAATGGATGTGTGACGTTAATGCTGGCGGTCGGTCGATAGTTTTTTTCATGTATTCCTCTGCTTCCACCCTCGAGGACTGGGGCGATGTGGGGCCAGTCTCAGACCCTCGGGAATGACGCAAGACTCTATACGGGTTTTACTCCAGAAAATATCGAGCAGTGCGCGTGCTGGAGGCGACTGCGTTCCAAGAGTCCAGGGGGTTCTTCTCGTAGGGCCTTTGAGTGCATTGGCCATGCACTCAAAGGCCCCGCTGGAAATCTTGCGTTGAGGTGGTGATACCTGCGACGTGTGTACACTCGGGAGGGAGTTCCTTGTTTACGATGAAGTCTGCTGGGTCATCTACCCTTAAGGTGAGGGAGTCTGGCTCACTGAGTCCCTCCGGCAACAGTGAACGGTGTAATCCCTGCATCATTAGCAGTGAACACTACAATCCCTCCAGCAGCAGCAGCAGTGAACACTACAATCCCTCCAGCAGCAGCAGCAGTGAACACTACAATCCCTCCAGCAGCAGCAGCAGTGAACACTACAATCCCTCCAGCAGCAGCAGCAGTGAACACTACAATCCCTCCAGCAGCAGCAGCAGTGAACACTACAATCCCTCCAGCAGCAGCAGCAGTGAACACTACAATCCCTCCAGCAGCAGCAGCAGTGAACACTACAATCCCTCCAGCAGCAGCAGCAGTGAACAGCCTCAAAAACAGTGCCACTCCACTTCAGGAGACGACCCATTCAAGTCTTATGAGAAAACCGTTCGTCATTGGTTCTCAATTATGTAATTAACCCGAGACTGGCATGTTAACCTGGCATCCACATCTGTACCGCTGTACCTGCCTGTACCATCTGGCCTGGTGAAGGTAAGATGGTGTACCTGCCTGTACCATCTGGGCTGGTGAAGGTAAGATGGTGTACCTGCCTGTACCATCTGGGCTGGTGAAGGTAAGATGGTGTACCTGCCTGTACCATCTGGCCTGGTGAAGGTAAGATGGTGTACCTGCCTGTGCCATCTGGGCTGGTGAAGGTAAGATGGTGTACCTGCTTGTACCATCTGGGCTGGTGAAGGTAAGATGGTGTACCTGCCTGTACCATCTGGGCTGGTGAAGGTAAGATGGTGTACCTGCCTGTACCATCTGGGCTGGTGAAGGTAATATGGTGTACCTGCCTGTACCATCTGGCCTGGTGAAGGTAAGATGGTGTATCTGCCTGTACCATCTGGGCTGGTGAAGGTAAGATGGTGTACCTGCCTGTACCATCTGGGCTGGTGAAGGTAAGATGGTGTACCTGCCTGTACCATCTTGACTATCGAAGGTACAGCGGTGCACCGGTGTACCTGCTTACAGCACCTGGGGTGGCGAAGGTAGAGAAAAAAAAAACAACAATAACACGCAGGTTACAACTCACAAGCACCTAAGCCTGTTCATAAGTACGTGTTAAGTGTGTGTTAAGTGTGTGTGTGTGTGTGTGTGTGTGTGTGTGTGTGTGTGTGTGTGTCTACCTGCCGCCTTCCCTCCATGACCAGCCACACTCATGGGGGGCCTAATGCCTTCCAGGTAATATAATATTCATGGCGCCTCCTCTCCGTGCCTTACTGCTCCCTTATGAACATCGCTGGGGGGGTGTCTACTGTGGGCAGGGAGTGTGGGGGGAGGAAAGGGGGGAAGGTAGGGATAGAGGGGATGGGGATGGGGTTGGGGATGGGGATGGGGATGGGGTTGGGGATGGGGTTGGGGTTGGGGATGGGGTAACAGGTTTCGGCAGTGGGACGACTCAGGGATGGGGAGAGATGGAGGTAACGTGCCCCCCTTCATTACGCTACTCGGGGAAGCCTTAGCCGGAGAGACCGTGATAATTACGTTACCTGTTTACGATCCTGGTCCTCATTTACTGGTAACTACGATATCCATCCTCCCTTCATGCCTCAGCGTGGTCTGGCCCTCAGTTGGTAACTACGATATCCTTCCCTCATGCCTCACCCTCACCTGGTAATTACGATACCCCTCATGACTCATCCTCACCTGGAAACTACGATAACCCTCATCTGGTAATTACGATACCCTCCCTCTTGCCTCACCTTCGCCTGGAAACTACGATACCCCTCCCTCATGCCTTACCTGGAAACTACGATACCCCTCATGACTCATCCTCACCTGGAAACTACGATAACCCTCATCTGGTAATTACGATACCCTCCCTCTTGCCTCACCTTCGCCTGGAAACTACGATACCCCTCCCTCATGCCTTACCTGGAAACTACGATACCCCTCATGACTCATCCTCACCGGGAAACTACGATAACCCTCATCTGGTAATTACGATACCCTCCCTCTTGCCTCACCTTCGCCTGGAAACTACGATACCCCTCATGACTCATCCTCACCTGGAAACTACGATAACCCTCACGCCTCACCCTCACCTGGTAATTACGATACCCTCCTTCATGCCTCACCCTCACCTGGTAATTACGATACCCTCCCTCATGCCTCACCCTCGCCTGGAAACTACGATACCCTCCCTCATGCCTCACCTGGTAACTACGATAACCTCCCTCATGACTCATCCTCACCTGGTACCAACTACGATAACCCCCATGCCTCACCCTCGCCTGGTAACTACGATAACCCCCTCATGACTCATCCTCACCTGGTAACTACGATATAAGCCCCACCCCTCATGCCTTAATGGTCCGGCCCTCACCTGTTAATTACGATACCCCCTCATGCCTCATCCTCACCTGTTAATTACGATAGCCCTCAGGTGTCTGATGCCTCATTTGTTTACGACGATCCTACCGTGGTCTGGTGCTCCCCCAACATGGTCACAGCGAAGCCCCGGGAACGAACGATACGTCATTACAATAACAACAGTCGAGTGAAACAAAAGAAAACGAATAAAAGAAACAAAAAACTAAAGACTACCCAAAACGTGTCTATTCCAACGTACATCCCTCGATCTATCCATCTCAACAGCTGTCTATCCCCCACTTGTATCACTGGATCTATCCATCTATCTATACACGATTCCCCCTCCCCACAACAAGGCAATGTGGTTTGTCCTACGAATGAATTTATAGAAAACCCGTTTGCTCACGAGGCAATACCTTTAGTGTTCACTGCCAAAGTTAACAAAGAGAATATACATGAGTCAGAAGTGGAGGGAAAAACTGGAATGGGGAGACCCAACTGGAAATGGAAGTACAGAGTGAAAAAAGAGTTTAAACGATCGTGACCTGTACATGCAGGAGGATGAAAGGCGTGAACGGGAGAGAGTAAATTGGAACGATGTGGTATACAGGGGTCGACGTACTGTCAATGAACTGAACCAGGGCATGTGAAGCGTCTGGGGTAAACCATGGAAAGGTCTATGGAGCTTGGATGTGGATAGGGAGCTGTGGTTTCGGTGCATTACACATGACAGCTAGAAAATGGATGTGAGCGGATGTGGCCTTTCTCCGTCTGTTCCTGGGTGCCACCACGCTAACGCAGGAAACGGCGATCATTCATCAACAGGAATAAGCCTGAGGGGAATTCTTTGTGTGTGACGGCGTCACAACAAGCGCTCATTTCCATACACATCCATTTCCTGAAGCACATCATCACAGGCGCGGGAAACGTGGATCTCCCATTATAAACGAATCATCCATCGCCATTCTGAACGACCAATCTGAGAGCGTCCGAGCGCTTAGGATGAAACGCCACTTTAGAAAAAAAGGAAAATTCCAAAAAAAAGGATTCGTTCGTCTCATCAAGCAAAAGGGGCATTAATACATCTTTGCTCTTTGGTTTGCCTAACCATGTTCTTTGGAGGGAGGCCGTCAACAACAACCCTCTCTCTCTCTCTCTCTCTCTCTCTCTCTCTCACTCTCTCTCTCACTCTCTCTCTCTCACTCTTACTCTCTCTCTCTCTCTCTCTCTCTCTCTCTCTCTCTCTCTCTCTCTCTCTCTCTCACTCTTACTCTCTCTCTCTCTCTCACTCTCTCTCTCTCTCTCACTCTCTCTCTCTCTCTCACTCTTACTCTCTCTCTCTCTCTCTCTCTCTCTCTCTCTCTCTCTCTCTCTCTCACGGTTTTTTTTTCGGTTTCCCGTGGTGGCATATCAAAACGGGACTCCTCCTCCCTCCTCCTTCCTTCCTTCCCTCTCGTGTCGATAAGGGAGGAAACCCATTTCAACTTGTCGGTTGGAGAACTAGTAATGACTTCCACAGAATCCCCCCCCCCATCATGTAAATCATATATATATATATATATATATATATATATATATATATATATATATATATATATATATATTCTTTTTCTTTCAAACTATTCGCCATTTCCCGCTTTTGCGAGGTAGCGTTAAGAACGGAGGACTGGGCCTTTGAGGGAACATCCTCACCTGGCCCCCTTCTCTGTTCCTTCTTTTGGAAAAAAAAAATATCTATATATATACCCCGACTCTGCGCGCTCGGGAGTGTGTACACAGGCTTAAAAATGATTTCCAGTCGTTTCCAGCAAATCTGACTTTGTTACAAGTGGAATTCGCCCGGTCGAGGGGGAAGGTGATTCCCCTATAATGTTGTTCTTAGCACACAACACATGAACGCCTTGGAGAGGGTCATCACCACCCCTTTTTTTTGAGGCAAAAAAGTTCTACACTCGTGGAGTCCCCAATCTCTTGATCATATAAAGTCAAACGCAAAACCACCTAACCTGTGCGGCTGTCCAAATTGAACCAATACAATGCAAAACCACGAGACATCGTTGCATTATTGAAATAAGGATATGAACAGGAAAATATAACCTTAACTACATATGAAAAAACATATATATATATATATATATATATATATATATATATATATATATATATATATATATATACACACAGAAAAACTACATATCAATATCATACAAATAATACAGAATAACATTAAAATGCAATTAATGGTGAAGGAATATGTATACGATCAAATAAAATATATCTATAAATAAATAAATAAATAAATAAATAAATGAATGAATGAATAAATAAATAACGGTTTAATGGATGTAGTAGGCAACCATTTGGCTGAAAACACAGAGGTAATGTACAGTTGACATATTATAGAACTTTGTGTGTGTGTGTGTGTGTGTGTGTGTGTGTGTGTGTGTGTGTGTGTGTGTGGACGGTGATCCGAGATGAGAACAGATAAGAGACAGTCTACTAGCCAGACAGTCAAACAGACAACCAGGAAGAGAGAGAGAGAGAGAGAGAGAGAGAGAGAGAGAGAGAGAGAGAGAGAGAGAGAGAGAGAGAGAGAGAGAGAGAGAGAGACAGACACACACACACACAATCATATGGTCAATGCATAAACTCCTCATAATCGTACTAGCCAGCCACTTCTGGCAATGAGGGTGGCACATTCACCACCTCATTATCCTCACCACGTACGTAATTCCTCCCTCCTCACACACGACACTGTGACTTGACCCCCACCCCGAGCAGCCCTCATTATAGTGACATCCAACACTCACAACACCTTTACCCTTCCATCAACCACCCACCACCCACTTACGTGCCACCCAAAGGGCTATTCCACGCAGGTTGTACGTGGGAGGCTGTACATGGGTATGTACGTGGGAGGCAGTGCGTGGGTATATACGTGGGAAGCTGTACATGGGTTTGTACGTGGTTGGTAGTGCGTAGGTATGTACGTGGGAGGCAGTCCATGGGTATGTACGTGGGGCAGTACATGGGTATGTGCGTAGGAGGCAGTGCATGGGTATGTACGTGGGAAGCTGTATATGGGTATTACGTGAGAGGCAGTACAAGGGTATGTACGTGAGACAGTACATGGGTATGGACGTGAGAGGCAATGCAAGGGGTATGTACGTGGGAGGCTGTGCAGGGAGTATGCACATGGGAGGCAGTGAAGGGGGTATGTACGTGGAAGGCAGTACGTGGGTATGTAGGGGACAGGCAGTACATGGGTATGTACATGGGACGCAATATATGGGTATGTACGTGGGATGCAGTAAATGGAAATAAACGTGGGATGCAGTACATGGGTATGTACGTGGGTAAGTAGGTGAGAGGTAGTACATGGGTATGTACATGGGACGCAATATATGGGTATGTACGTGGGATGCAGTAAATGGAAATAAACGTGGGATGCAGTACATGGGTATGTACGTGGGTAAGTAGGTGAGAGGCAGTACATGGGTATGTACATGGGACGCAATATATGGGTATGTACGTGGGATGCAGTACATGGAAATGTACGTGGGATGCAGTACATGGGTATGTACGTGGGTAAGTAGGTGAGAGGTAGTACATGGGAATGTACGTGGATATGACAGACAACAGGACACTTCATCGTCTATAGCGAGGTCATCAGCTGAAAATAATCTAAATACAGAGGGTAGAAACATGATAGCAGAGCGCAAGGCGACTTTCTCAACCCACCTCGCCTTCTGGCTCAACAGCCGATTGGGAAAACATAAAAGAGAACAATCCCATATGGTATAGTGGGGGTAAGACACCACCTGCCATGGATATCTTTGTGGGAAAGTGTCGAAGGGAGAGTCGTGGCCGTCCTTTCCCGTATGCGACACGGACTTAGGGTAATTATATCTCACCAGGATCACCAAGCGCTGTCACCACCTCATCAATGGCGGCCTAATCACCCCGTGACATAACAGTCATGGATGATCACCACCCTCATTAGCAACCCCTAGAGCTGGAGCTTCTTCATGCTGGTGAGGTCTCCGTCAGCGCCTTCTTCACCAGTACCACCTTCATCATCACCATCATCATCATCATCACCAACACTATCACCATCCTCACCTTCCTGGTGGCGAAGGCTAAGTCAAGCCCCGCCTCCTTCACCACACCATACTCATCACCAACACTGCTCTTACTGTATCACCACCACCATCACCACCAACATTATCATCATCATCATCATCATCATCACTATCACCCACCAATCATCTTAACTACAGTGCACATCATCATCATCATCACTACACCATCAACTACTTCATCTACCTACATCCTCCCACCACCACATACACCACAACCACTACCCTCCACCCCACCACCACCAACACCACAACGACCATCATTATCCTACCACCTCCTACCACACCCCAATTCCCCCCATCTCCCCCTACAGTAGCAGGAGCCCCACTGCGGCAGTAAGGGAAGACTAACTTCCTCCCCCATGCCCCAGGGGAAGGCCCCTGAGGGACGCTCTGCTCACTGTTAAGCCCAGGCGTCTTCACATTCCCCCCCCAACCCCAAACTCTACCCACCTCCCGCTGTGGGCGCACGTGAGAACCTCGGTGTACACCCCACTTGATGGTGTACACGCCCATGACGGTACTTCCTGGAAATGGATGTCGACACGTTTGCGTCTGAGCGGATAGCGGGACGAAGCCGTGGCCGCTACGTACAGATGGGGGTGTGTGTCGCGAGCGCGCGCGTGCGTAGTAGGTGTGAACTACACACGTGCGGGCGGGCGGGAGGGCGTGTCCTTGGCGACGGAGCCCTGGTCATGTGTACAGAGAGCCCTCCCTCATGTTCCCAGGCGTTATGTGTCTCTTTAATTGTGTCTTTATCGATTGTTAAGCGACGAAGGAAAGTGTGTGTGTGTGTGTGTGTGTGTGTGTGTGTGTGTGTGTGTGTGTGTGTGTGTGTGTAAGTGTCAACCTTTACGCATACATTTTCACTGTGGCAGCTGCGTGTATGGTGGCCAGGGGAGACTGACTGTCTAAGACTTCCCCCACCGTCATCATTACTACCACCAACCAACCACGTCAAGTCGTGTTCCTGACACCAACCACGTCAAGTCGTGTTCCTGACATGAACCACGTCAAGTCGTGTTCCTGACACCAACCACGCCAAGTCGTGTTTCTGACACCAACCACGCCAAGTCGTGTTTCTGACACCAACCACGTCAAGTCGTGTTTCTGACACCAACCACGTCAAGTCGTGTTCCTGACACCAACCACGCCAAGTCGTGTTCCTGACACCAACCACGCCAAGTCGTGTTTCTGACACCAACCACGCCAAGTCGTGTTTCTGACACCAACCACGCCAAGTCGTGTTCCTGACACCAACCACGTCAAGTCGTGTTCCTGACACCAACCACGTCCTGGCGACCTGTCACCAGGGGACGACCTCAGGGGAACACACCGACCAGCAACCGTCAAAGGGGGACGACATGGGGGGGGGTCGTCTTGAGTGCTCACTGGCCACCAACCACGACCAAGCAACTCACCAGAGAACGACATGGGGGTCGTCTTCAGTGGTCCCAGCACCATACCACGACCCAGCAACTCACCAGAGAACGACATGGGAGGGGGTCGTCTTGAGTACTTCCTGGCCACCAAACCACCACCTCCTAACAACCCAGCGGGGGGGTCGTCTTGAGTACTTCCTGGCCACCAAACCACCACCTCCTAAAAACCCGGCGGGGGCTGAACAACCACCTCCTAACAACCCAGCGGGGGCTGAACACGGTAACGGTGGTGAGAGGGAAAGCGCAGCGAGAAGCCCTACTCCGTCACCCCCTCACCAAGGCACAACCAACACCGCGCCACATACTGCAGTGTAAACAAAGCTCTGCACTTTATTTCCAGAAGCCTTCCGCCCTCGTGGCTTCCAGTGCAACTTTGCTGTAATGCAAAAGAAAGAAAAAAAATACCCACAAAGTTTCTTTCCTTACATAATAATAATAATGGAGACTTTTTTGGGAGGGTTTTTTCCCCCCAACAGAGCTGGGGAAAAAAAGAACAAGCGCATCTCCTACCCACAAAAAAAGAGAGGCGACCCAAAATACACAAGTCTTGGTGTGGGTTACGAGAATCTTAACGTTTATTTACCACTAAATATTTTCTTTTCTTTTTTTCCTCACTTACTGGAAGCGCATCGTAACCTAACCTCATGCTCCCCAAAGATCCCTCTAGCTTACAAGGAATGCTGTGTCAAGCTAAGCTGGGTGAAAGAGGACTTTACAGGCATGCTGTGTGAAGCTAAGCTGGGTGAAAGAGGACTTTACAGGAATGCTGTGTGAAGCTAAGCTGGGTGAAAGACGGCCTTAACAGATAAGGTCCAACGTGCCATAGAACATATTAGCCGTCACCACCCACTCCAGCAACACACAGGTCGACCTGGGTAATAAAACAGTTCCTCTACCACACTACCAGCACCAGGTACTCGCCAGGTACTCGCCAGGTACTCGCCAGGTACTCGCCAGGTACTCACCAGGTACTCACCAGGTACTCATCCCCCTCGTAAGGTCAGAACGGCCGACCAAAACGAGCTGGAACCCAGCCAATTGACACCCGATGAACTACGACCTGACCGCAGCTACTACAAACCCCTCATACAACACAGCATCACGCTGGGGAGTCTTGAAGTCGGCGCGGAGCTGACGACGACGCCGGGCGACGCTGACGACGACGGAGGGCGACGCTGACGACAGAGGGCGACGCTGACGACGGAGGGCGACGCTGACGATGGAGGGCGACGCTGACGACGGAGGGTGACGCTGACGACGACGGAGGGCGACGCTGACGACGACGCCGGGCGACGCTGACGACGACGCCGGGCGACGCTGACGACGCCGGGCGACGCTGACAACGACGACGGGCGACGCTAACGACGGCGGGCGACGCTGACGACGACGGCCGACGGAGCTCTCTCATGACGGCGAGACAGAAGGTGAAGAAGACGAGGAGGAGGAGGAGGAGGATGAGGAGGAGGAGGAGGAGGAGGAGGAGGAGGAGGAGGAGGAGGAGGAGGAGGAGGCCAGATATTGTATCAAACATGACAGGGAGGCGGGGGTGTCGTGTGTGTGTGTGTGTTGCGGCTCTTACCCGCACGCGAGCCTCAGGTCTCTGGCCCAAGACAACGGTGTTGTTCCGAGAAGCAAACATCGACATGGGTCATCAACACAAGTAGTCATGTTATGAGAGGAGGAGCGAGCGAGCAAGCGAGGGAGGGAGGTACCATTACGTGCCCAGCCGCTGTGGTTCTTATGACACGATGGCAATGTCTCACTCACACTTGCCCATCTACTGACTCCACGACTCATTGGCATCATTTCTTTCATATTTCCCGCGATAGCCAGGTAGCGCAATAGCAGATGAAGATAAGCTTCATCCACTCACGTCCATTCTCTAGCTGTCGTGTTTAATGCAACCGAAACCAAAGCTTCCTATCCACAACCAGGCTGCTTCGTATGCCCTGATTCAATGCAATGATATCACGTCGCCCTCTGTATACCACATCGTTCCTATTCGCTCTATCCCTGGCACACCTTACAACCTCCCGAATGATCAGGCTCCAGAGAGCTAAAAATCTTTTCCACCCCATCCTCACATCTCCAGTTTGGTCACCCCCCCCTTCTCCGTGTCCCCTCCACCTCTGACACATGTATCCACACAGCCACAGCACATATGTACGCAGGTAAATAAAGCACTTCATCTAACTCAGTCATCTTTAGAGGATGTGAAGGCCATTCGGGACCCGTTCTACAATTTCGACTTTTAAGATCCCCCAAGAGTGAGCAATACTCCTGCTGGGTTTGGTTAAGTCTCCCTGCACTGAACTTCATTAATGACAATTGCGTAACTCCACGACCTCCGAACATGCGCGCGCGAACGCACGCGGTGGCGTCCAGGGCGCTTCATGCAAGCGATGTAATACACCACGTCCGATTAATTAAAGACTTCCTCGCACCACAAAGGGGGTAGAGACAAACGCTTCACGGAACAAGAGATTATAAATTATGAACCACCACACACTTGATGCACGTCCAGACCAGCACCCGGGGCCAGGCCAGCAGCGCCCAGGGCCAGGCCAGCACCAGCGCCCGGGGCCAGGCCACCGTGCAGGAGCAGCAGCGTGGGTCAGGCCAGCACCAGCACCTGGGGCCAGACCAGCACCAGCGCACGGGGCCAGGCCACCGTGCAGGAGCAGCAGCGTGGGTCAGGCCAGCAGCAGCAGCGTAGGCCAGGCCAGCAGCGCCGTGGGCCAGGCCAGCGTGCAGCGTGGGCCAGGCCAGCAGCGCCGTGGGCCAGGCCAGCGTGCAGCGTGGGCCAGGCCAGCAGCACCGTGGGCCAGGCCAGCGTGCAGCGTGGGCCAGGCCAGCAGCACCGTGGGCCAGGCCAGCAGCACCGTGGGCCAGGCCAGCAGCACCGTGGGCCAGGCCAGCAGCAGCACCGTAGGCCAGGCCAGCAGCAGCACCGTGGGCCGGGCCAGCAGCATCGTGGGCCGGGCCGCTCCACCAGTCCTCGTCTCATTTTAATACAAAAGTTGTTGAGGCAACACATTAAACTTGCTCTTTCATCAGCGTCACTTTTATGGCAACTTTTGGCACCACTTCCTCCCTGGCAACTTTAATTGTTGCTGCCATAAAGATGACGAGGCCCAACGACCCAGTTTTACCTCTAGACTCTTGTCTTGTGCCCCGCCCACATCATCGCTGACACACAACAAAACCACAACATTCTTTAAGGGTAAATTAAAATTGGATTCCCAGCCGGAACGTGAATATATTGTGAAGTGGTGGTGGTGGTGAAGTGGCACTGGAGGTGATGGTGGTGGTTAAGTGGCACTGGTGGTGGTGAAGTGGCACTGGTGATGGTGGTGGTGAAGTGGCACTGGTGATGGTGGTGGTGAAGTGACACTGGTGGTGGTAGTATAAGTGGTTCAGTTTGTGGTGGTGGTGGTGGTTAAGTGGCACTAGGGGTGGTGGTGGTGGTGAAGTGGCACTGGAGGTGATGGTGGTGGTTAAGTGGCACTGGCGGTGGTGGTAGTGAAGTGGAACTAGTGGTGGTTAAGCGGTATTGGAGGTGATGGTGGTGGTTAAGTGGCACTGGTGGTGAAGTGGCACTGGAGGTGATGGTGGTGAAGTGGCACTGGTGGTGATGGTGGTTACGCGGTATTGGAGGTGATAGTGGTGGTTAAGTGGCACTGGTGGTGGTGGTGGTAGTGAAGTGGCACTAGGGGTGGTGGTGGTGGTGAAGTGGCACTGGAGGTGATGGTGGTGGTTAAGTGGCACTGGTGGTGGTGGTGGTAGTGAAGTGGCACTAGGGGTGGTGGTGGTGGTGAAGTGGCACTGGAGGTGATGGTGGTGGTTAAGTGGCACTGGAGGTGATGGTGGTGGATAAGTGGCACTGGTGGTGGTGGTGGAAGTGAAGTGGCACTGGAGGTGATGGTGGTGGATAAGTGGCACTGGTGAAGGTGGTAGTGAAGTGATCACGACGGTACGACCCTCGAGGTAGGGAGGGTGGGGTCATGGAGGAGGAGGAGGGAGGTAGGGAGGGAGGAAGGAAAGGAGGGGTCGTCGTGGAGAAGGCAAGCCCCCTAACTCCACACTCAGTGTCACTGGTCAAGATATTATTCACCCACGCCTCCCACTACACACACACACACACGCACGCGCGCCTCTCTCTCTCTCTCTCTCTCTCTCTCTCTCTCTCTCTCTCTCTCTCTCTCTCTCTCTCACAATACCGGGAAGATAAAGTGATAGAAAACTAGACCACACCGTCGACAGAAAACGGCCTGAGTGGGTTGGTGT
Organism: Panulirus ornatus; assembly: GCF_036320965.1. Classification (NCBI taxonomy): domain Eukaryota; kingdom Metazoa; phylum Arthropoda; class Malacostraca; order Decapoda; family Palinuridae; genus Panulirus; species Panulirus ornatus. The sequence continues at coordinate 69,878,604 of NC_092243.1, read as the reverse complement.
CTCCAGGCGCGCGCTTCACAGTAAGTGGCCATTCCTTACCTGACATCAAAGGAAGGAGCAGACACTGTGGTTACGTGTTCACACATCAACACGTTCACGCGAGCACCACTGTTATCTCTCACTCACAACTGTCTGCCGTGTGTTCTCTTTATATTATAAACATTACCCCTAGAGGTGGAGGACTCGCTAGCAGTAAATAACCTCCATCTACTCACCAGTAAACACGGAGGACATGTATATACATCTATCCTCTATACCACACGACGACTACATTCAACTCCCTCAAGTCCACAAGACCAAAACAGCAGATGGAACTGGGTTTCCAACACTCTATCATACCACCACCAACTTGAAGGAAATCCGACACAAACACTTGATTCCACCACACTGTAACTTGATTCCACGAAGACCTCGGCTCCGACCGGACATGAAGACACACACACACACACCCACCCATGTTGCTGGAACGGCATCTAGAAATAGCCTGTGGTGACGAACCTGTCTTGCCTTATTCCAAGAATGGGCCAACCACGGGTAGCCCTGTCATAGAACCATGGTGCCACTCCCTCCCTCTCTCTCCCTTCCTTCCTTCCTAAAGCTCCCTACGACCATGAGAACACACCCACACACACAGCTCTGTACACACAGCGTGAGTGGCAACACCACGCACTCAACACACAGACACAGCTCTGTACATACAGCGTGAGAGGCAACACCACGCACACAGGCAGACACAGAAACACACACACACGCAGCTCTGCATACACACAGCGTGAGAGGCAACACCACGCGCTCAACACACAAGACACAGACACACACAGAGAGCGTGAGTGGCAACACTACAGACTCAACAAGACACAAACACACACACACACACACAAACACACGAAGACACGCCCGCCCCTCAGCAGCAACACTCCCTCCCCCGAGTGTCACTTGATACACACATCGAGGAGAAAAGACGCAAGACAATGTACACATGGGCCTTATGTGTACACCCGAGCTCCACACCCACACCCTGGCAGCAGAGGGATGGGCCCCTGACACAGAGCCACAGCTCAGCACACCTCCCCCTGCTGTACACTCTCTGTGTCCTCCCCACGACCAACACAATACCCTAACCCTCCTTCCCTCCTCCTGCTCTCATGGTGCACGGCTCCGACCGACGGCTCTCTGTGTGTGTGGCGCGCCGGGGTCGCAGAATTCGCGGAGTCATATGAGATGTTAAAAGAATATTGCCAGATACCAGAGGGAATGTGGCTGGCGGGAGGGCGGGCGGGCGGCGGCAGCTGCAGGGAGGAGGAGGAGGAGGAGGAGGAGGGCACAGGAAGGAAAGGAGAGGGGTGAAAAGGAGAGAGACGAGTTACAGAAGCGGGAAGAAAGAAGGCCCGATGAGATGGAGTGAAGAGGGAGAAAGAGGAAAAAGATGAGGAGGACGGAGATATTAAGGAGGAGGAGGAGGAGGAGGAGGTGGTGAGGGAGGAGGAGGAGGAGGAGGTGGTGGTGAGGGAGGAGGAGGAGGCGGTGGTGATGGAGGGAGGTCTGGCACCTTAAGCTGCAGAACTCACAAGACTCGTATTACATGTTCTTAAAGGTCATCATATATCTATACCAGGAGGAGGAGGACGAGGAGGA